>NC_135387.1:2520851-2795851 GCF_051989625.1 Stigmatopora argus | reverse complement strand
CATTGGCGGCAGCAGTCATGGTCTTGGTCGTTGTTGCCACTCTGATACTCAATTAAATTGACATTTTGCACAGACAAATAGACACAAAAGACATTTACCCTCATCTCTGAAACTGAAAATCCATCTACCAAACAGCCTTCCTGAAAAGCGATGAAGTGATTTCTCTCTCACTGTATTTTGATCATAACAACCTGTGTAGAAATAAAGGCATGGAGTCTCCTCTCAGTATTCCTGAGATGATGGGTGAACGTTGAACTAATCGAAAAGGCAGTGTGTCTGTGGGTAAGTGGATTTGTACCTACCACTAGTTGCGACCCAACTCTAGGAATGTACGTTAAACTAACAGAATGGTCGGGAAATATAAGTAGCAGGTGTGGAGCGTGGTGTACAACACACCCAAGGAATGTGTCTGCTTATGTTATTCCTCTATTACATGGCAGTATAAAGCATTTTTATTATTAAGCATTAAACTAAGCAGACTGTGTCACTAAGGGAAAGGGACGATATACTGTATGTCGATGAATGGTTGATTTTTCCCTCGCTAGCCACATTCCCATTAAGCGCTCTAACTGTTCTTCATAGTTTTGCTTTTTTCTCAGGAACAGAACCACAATCCTGATACAAAAATAGATCTAAAGGAAATCAATAGGGTATCTGTTCTTTCTGTAATTCATCGTGTTTTTTTCCTCAATGACATGATTTTATATAGCATGACGATTTTTAAGCTCTATTTGGCATCATGATGAACTGATTCTAAGGATTTAAGAACGCTGGTGAGGTGTACATTTGGGAGTGGAACAGACATTGACATGGGATCTGCGGACCTGATCGGAAACATGTGGGCAGTTTGAGGGCACGGTGAGAATGCGTGGAGTTTACTTCTTGGCGGCCAAAGCAGCGAGGGCACCATCCACCTCCTCCTCTGGCTGCAACGGATGCCACTGGGCGATGGGACGTCGGGGGTTGGCCAACATGTCGGACCAGTGTTTCAGCCCCGCTCCAGTGGACTTGCTACCCACCCAGATCTTCCCGATGGCATCGTTTTTACCAATCTTGTCGTAATCCAGTACTGTGATGACAGCCTGGATTTTCTGCGGGGAAGAAATGCAGGAGGACAAAAGTGAAAAATAAGATAAAATTGAAGTCTGATTGGTACATATTCCAGTGACATTTCTAGTGACAATAATTTTTTGAATGGACATTGTCATGTTTTCAAAATATATCCTCACCAGCCTATAACCTTAGTTTACTCACACTAATCATGTATTCTGTTTGTATTATCACTCGTCTTGTATGTGTTACACATTCCACACTTGTCTTGAAACCCATAATTCCTTCCCTGTTAAGCCCTAGCTGCCAAGGAAGGTAAGATTTATTTCAATTCTATTCTGAAGGATCCTGCCAGGCCTAAGTGCTAAATCGGGTTAATTAACAGACTAGCTAGCCGTAGAAAACTCCTTTTATGGAAATTCTTCATCTCATCACATTTTCTGAACTGCTTTATCCTCAGTAGGGTAACAGGGTGTGCTGGAGACTATCCCAGCTGACTTCGGGCTAGAGGCAGGGGACACCCTGAATGTTTGGCCAGCCGATTGCAGGCCACAAGGAGACGGACAACCATGCACAACCAATCAGCCTACCATGCATGTTTTTGCAATGTGGGAGGAAACCGAGGTACCCGGAGGAAACCCACGCAGGCCCGGAGAGAAGAAGCAAACTCCACACAGGTCAACCGGCCCTGGATTTGAACTCAGGACCCCAGAGCTGTGAGGCCGACGCGCTAACCACTTGCTCCACAGGGCCACAATGGAAATTCCTTTTAAAAAAGTGTCCTGCTTGTAAAGAAAAGGAAAAATGTTGAAACGGTGTCCATCGTCTTGCGAAAGCAGTTAATTACCTGTTTGAACCTTACAGGGCATGGTCTGAATCTGGGTGCGGTAGATGAGACATGGTGTGCCCATTGTCCAAGACAAACTGCACAACTGATTCCACATTTTGGCTTAGGTTGTTGAAGTGGTGCAAATAAATTATATAACTCCTGTTAAAAAGAAACAGGACTATGTGCTTTGGTTTCACTGTTTTTACCAGTATCTGTTTTACAGTCGAGGAGATACAATTGGCGGCTCAGAATTTCAGTGTGAAGATGCTTTTCATTGACTATAGCTCAGCCTTGAACACCATAAAACCGGACATTCTGACTGACAAACTCTCCCACCTTGGACTATCCTCTTCCATCTGCTGCTGGATAAAGAACTTCTTAACCAACCGACCACAAACTGTTAGACTTGGTCCCCACCTCTCTTCCTCCATTACACTGAGCACTGGCTCCCCTCCTTGTACACATACGACTGTACACCAACCCAACAGTCTAACTCAGGGTTGGGCAAATTTTTCGGCCCGGGGGCCACATGAACTTTAAAAATTTGACAGGCGGGCCGGGTCAGCACAAGATACGATGAATATAAAAAAACTGCATCCGTTGACAGTACATATGAAACATAAACAGAAAAAAAGGACTAAAGTATGAACATACTCATCGCTCATCTGGGATTTATGGGGTGCTTTCTTGGTTTTCATCAGACTAAAGGTCTGTTCACACATATGTAGAGCCAAATAACACCAGAATCATCTGTGCCGTCTTCTGGATGTTTGGAAATTTGGCTGCACTTAATGAAGCCTAAAACTCAGAGACTTTCAGTGAGTTGAACTTGTCACATTGGAGATCAATCAGTTCCAACTGCAACTCCTGTGGAACCGTTTCCGGGTCTTGTGAGAAAGGACATGACACCAGCTGTCAATTTTTCCAAAATCACAAAGCCGGCGGCAGAATTGCTCATGCAGGTCATCCAATGATTTCCTGTATTTTGACCGCATATAAAAAAAATCAATTTAAAAAAAATATATAATAATTTGGACAATGTCGGCGGGCCGGATTAAAAGGCCTAATGGGCCGTATATGGCCCGCGGGCTGTAGTTTGCCCACGTCTGGTCTAACTCTATCATCAAATTTGCCGATGACACCACTGTGGTCGGACTCATCTCAGGAGGGGATGAGTCGGCCTACAGAGATGAGGTCAACAAACTGTCTTCGTGGTGCTCGGTGAACAATCTCACACTGAACACCAGGAAAACTAAAGAAATAATCCTGGACTTTCACAAACACAGCACAGATCTGGCCCCACTCCTCATAAATGGAGTATGTGTAGACAGGGTCCAGTCCTTTAAATTCCTGGGGTTCCACGTCACGGATAAGCTCTCCTGGTCTACAAACACCACGGCAGTAGTGAAGAACGCCCAGAAACGACTCAATTTCCTCAGGGTACTCAGAAGGAACAACTTAGACACCAAGCTTCTGGTAACCTTCTATAGAACCACTGTGGAGAGCATCCTGGCATACTGCATCACAGTGTGGTACGCTGGAAGCACGGCAGCAGACAAAAAGGCCATGCAGAAAGTGATTAACACTGCCCAGAAGATCGTCGGCTGCTCTAGGCCCTCACTGGAAGACATTGCCAGCCCTCGTTCCTCAGCAGAGCCAGGAACATCATCGGGGACCCATACCACCCTGGGCACAATCTGTTCCAGCTGCTGCCCTCTGTCAGACACTATAGGTCCCACAAAGTACGGACAAATTGGCTTAAGGACAGTTTTTCCCCCACATCCATCAGAACTCTAAACTTGCGGTAACACAACACACAATCCCTTCTGTGTAATATCTTCGGGTTGAGGTGATATGAAAAGATGTTTGGGTGGTGATCTGTCTCCTACTGGCTGACTGAAGGTAGGTGAAAGACAGTGAGAGGTAAGTGATCCGCTCGGGGGGTGATGTAACCATAAAAGCAGAATGCCAAATTACGAGTCCGAAACTATCCCTTATTAGGTCTTTTGCCGAGAAAACGCACCTTATGGAGAAGCACTACCAATTTCGTCATACGCAGTTTCTGGGTGTGATGACAATTATGCTTTTGTTGTTGATGATGACAACAGGGCCTATGTCTGATTATTATGTGAATAGGGTAAACAACATCCATTACAATGTCCCAAAAAAAGGAAATTTTACTGAGCAGGGATTTGCAGCAATGAAGGAACAGCTGGCAGCCACCAGTCTCATGGCTTCCAGGACCGCAACGTGGTTGATATGCTTCTGATGGTTGATATGCTCTTGGTGGAGCAGGGGGCGTGTGCAATGTTTGGAAATGTTGCACTCAACGACACGTCACCCAATGGGTCCCTAACCAGAGCCGTTGAAGGCCTGCAGACCCTGAACCGGAAACGAAGAGGCACTCTGGAGTGGAACTGTCCGCCTGGGCAGACTGGTGGGATAAGACCTTCGGCAAGTGTAAAAAAATTGGCCTTCACCGTGGTGATATCAATGGCTGTTTTACTACTATGTGTGGGTGTTATTTTATCCCGCTCTTTGCTAAATCGACTTATGGTTAGTGCAATTGCTCTAACAAATTCCAAATTGCAAGATTTGTATCTGCTTATTAGACAGCCTACTGGTGAGAACATTGATGTGCAGGATTATGCTAATTATGAAAATGAGTTGGACGAGAATGATTTGTTCTTCCTTTTTCAGACCAGACATGCAAGTAAGGTGAATTCGGGTAAAGATCGAGACAACGGACTTCCCCCAAGTGTATTTGTATTTGCCATAAAATATGAATTAATGAAATATAGCCGGAAGGAAGTTTGATTATGGGATGATGTACAAATATATAATAACAGGGGGGAATGTTAGGGTTATTAGTCGTACATTATTATATATTTGCTTGCAATGAAGAACGCTTTGCTTTACTTAGCTTATTAACATTAGAAAAGTTATTATAGTACATCTGCTTGCAACGGAATAAATGCTTTGCTCCTTAGTTAGACCAAACAACAGGAAGGTCGAATCCTCTTGGACTGTTGGAATGTGGAGAATAATCTTCAACTCTACATGACCTTCATTTGTTTTGAGAGCTAAGACGTCTATTGTAACTACTTTACATGTAAATTCTGTAATTCGTTCCATTGTTCTCCCAAAAAATATCAGTGTCACACTTTTATTTGAAACATGTGCGGCGAAGCTTTCCCTGTGTTGCGGATGTGAGCGAAGGTCGTGTCATGCCTCACTCCCGGAGGAGGTGAAGAGCGCAGTGATGCGAGTAGAGGAGGGAGGAGTGGCTCTGTTAGGACTAGCTTGTTGTTTTTCCATTGCTTTCACCCTGTGTTCTGATGTTCATTTCCCCACTCTTGTTTGTCCCTCCTGTCTTGCCATTGGACTCGCGTAGCTGCGCGTCATTCAAAATTAGTTCCTGTTGTCTATTTAAACCCAACTGATTTTTATGTCATTTGTCAGATCGTCTGCCTTATTTCCCTTGCCATGTGTCTGCGTTACCTCGTTCCTCGATTCCCCGTGTTTTCCCTAGTCTGGTTTGGTTTTGTGATTTGATTCTTTGTTATTTTCTAAGACCCTGCGTAGCACGCCGGCCGCCACACGGTGGCCCATTGTAGATGGCCAGCCGACACGGGGAAAATCTCGCTGCTGCGCCTCTCCACAAAGACAAGACGGGCTGTGTTCGAAACTCCTACCTGAGCCTCCCCGCCGGCCGCCATATGGTGGCCCATTGTAGATGGCCAGCCGACACGGGGAATCCAGGTCGGAGGATTCGGAGAAGAAGGCAGGGTTAAGGACCTCCGGAGTCGTGTATCGAAGTCCGAATCGGCTGAAGGAATCTCAGTCTGAGTCCGAATCTCCAGCCCACAAATCAATCAGCTCTGGACCGTCCTCACATTCAGAAAAGTCTGAGTCCAAATCCAGATAGCTAGGGCGATCAACAGGAGGCGAAGGAGGCTGAGGATTCTCTCTCCGTTGAAAAAATGAATAGCCAGTGTCTGAATTCAGATAGCCAAGGCGAGAAACAGGGGCTGATGGAGGCTCAGGACTACCTCCTAGTCGGGAAAGTAGCCAGGAGATAGGAATTGGGGGAAGGGGCCAATAATCTGGGGAGTGGGAAATGGATGGCTGGCATCGGCGAGAGTGTCGGCGAGAGCGTCGGTGGCTTCCCGCTGGGTCCATGTGGGCGGATCGCAGGGAAGCAGGCGAGGACGAGGTAAATAGTGCTCATACCAAAACTTTGGTTTGCAATGTTTTACCAAAAATAGCACCTAAACATAGCTTAAATAGGTAAAAATCGTCAGCCTTTCTTTTGAAATTGACCGTCAGTTTTCCTGACTTTTTCCTAAAAGGCATACTCCTGCTTCTGTATATATAATACATTCATTTTTTGCATACTTTACATACGTTTGCATCGTCACTTTTCACCATCTCATCTCATTTTCTGAACTGCTTTATCCTCATTAGGGTCACGGGGGCTGCTGGAGCCAATCCCAGCTTTTTCCGGGCCAGAGGCAGGGGACACCCTGATTCGGTGGCCAGCCAATCGCAGGAGACGGACAACCATGCACACTCACACCCATACCTAGGGGCAATTTAGAATGTCTAATCAGCCTACCATGCATGTTTTGGGAATGTGGGAGGGAACCGGAGTACCCGGAGGAAACCCACGCAGGCGAACATGCAAACTCCACACAGATGGACATGACCTGGATTTGAACCCAGGACCCCAGAGCTGTAAGGCTGATGCGGTAACCACTCGCACCACCGGGCCGCCTCACTGTCATCATGTCTCTTTTTTTCCTGGGCTCATTGGATGCCTGGACGCTTAGGAGGCATTTTAAACGGCGACTTAAAATTCAAACAAAACTGGAATAAGATCGGCAAAGTCTTTCACTGACAACAAAACAGGAGAAGGCAAGATGTCTGCGTTTTTATATCATTCTTCTTCTACGGTGAAATGTGGCTTCTTCTTCAATTCAGCGCCAAAGAAAAAGCGGAGTGATGTACTGAATCCGTGAAAGTTGAAGACCCGAAATCATTAAAGATCACAGTACATTGATACCTTTGTGTCTGACCATGTTTTTATTGATATTCTGTTTTATTACTTTCCCTTTACATCATGGTGAGGAGTTTACAGATAAAGACTTTCCATCTGGTGATTTATGTTTTTTGTGACCATGTGTAATGATGTCTCACCTCGGTTCATCTTCTGAACTGCTTTATCCTCACTAGGATTGTGGGGGGTGCTGGAGACTATCCCAGCTGATTTAGGGGCGGAGGCGGGGGACACCCTGAATTGGTGGCCAGTCAATTGCAAGGCACAAGGAGGAAAAACAACCATTCATGCTCATACTCATACCTAGGGGCTATTTAGAGTCAGAAGGGGATGAAACCGGAGTACCTGGAGAAAACCCACACAGGCCCAGGGAGAACATGCAAACGGCACACAGGTGGACCGACCTGGTCTGAGACAGACAACCATCCACTTTCACAATCATACAGCCACCAAGCAGGAATTGATCCCATGCTTGCCTGCACCCAACTCAGGCGAGTGAACCGCTACACCATCAAGTGGCTTTCTCTTTTCAAACAAAATATACTAAAAAAGTGAGATTGATGGATGTTTTTGCATTCGGATAAATTTCCAACTGCTTAACTGATTGATATTACTTACACCCCAGCGATCAACCACCTCAGCCATTGACAATGGTAGAGGAATCAGAGTTGCTATAAAATGTAAATATGATAATTCAATGCCAGGCAGCCTAATTCAAATGGATTTTTTGTTCATCACTACACTAAACGAGTTAAAAAACAGGCAGGTTTTCTTACCTGCATTTGTTCAAGAGGAATCTCAAAGCTGAACGACTCGTTATAGTAAGGATTCAATGTGTTCTTCTTAACCGTTGTCTTCTTCTTCTTCAGTCTCTTCCCGTTCTGCAGCAGATTAATCTTCACATAGGGATCTGAAAGACAGAGAGCACAAAAAGCCACCTAACAGGGCTGCATATATGTAATATTTCAACAGATGGCACCACAGTTGAACTTGAACGGGAGTGCAGTGTCCTGCAGAGTAGGCACACGTAAGGCTTTATGAAGTACCTGGCAGCAGGTACAGTAATACCTTGATATATTACAATATCTATAAGCGCCGGGCTGTAAAGGTTGCATTTTTTTTACTGGAGATCGTATGACCCAGTCAATAATCTGCAAAAAAAGCCAGCGGAATCTACATGAACTTGAAAGCAAAGCAAGCATCTGAAAAAGACACCAGTGAAATCTTTCAAAGCAAGTCGTGACTGGTTCGATATTTTTTTTTTAAAATGAACACTCGGATGTGAGGCATGGAGAAGCCAGGAAGTTCCGACTCAAAAGCTGTGGTGGAATACATTAACATCTTTGCCTCGGTTATCGCACAAGATGGTTTAAATTTAGTATAACGTAAGATTAAAACTTTTTTAAGTGTGTGTATAGTAATCTAGGTTCATCTCATCTTATTTTCTGAACCACATTATCCTCACTAGGGTCACGGGGGGTGCTGGAGCCTATCCCAGCTGACTTCGGGCCAGAGGCGGGGGACACCCTGAATTGGTGGCCAGCCAATCGCAGAGCACAAGTAGACAAAACCATTCATGCTCACATTAATACCTAGGGGCAATTTAGAGTGTCACTCCCGTCATACATCAGTCAATGCATGGTTTAATTCTGACCAGGAGAAGAGCGTTAAGGGCACCTAAAGTGAAAAACGTTGCTTCCAAGGCAAGTAAAAAACAGCCTCCGAGAAAGTGGATAAAAAGAAGAATGTTTCGAGAAGAGAAATCTTTGTCGACCGAGTGAAACACATCATCCACCCGATGAGAGCGTGCTCCTTTGAAAAGTGCACCATTCAACGGATGGAGGTGAAACCCGTGGCCGATGGCAGAAGATTTCGCATGGTGACGGCGAACCCATCGGGAAAAGTGAAGAAGATTGGTCGGCTTTCCCCTGAAGATCCAAGGGCCTGCGTTTTCCGGAACGTTGGTTTGGCATTGTAGGCCGCACGAGTACCGACCAACACGCTCTGGCAGCGGTCCAACAAGGCAGCCCACGCTGCAGACCATTGCAGTAAAAACCTCTTCAAAAGAAGACAACAGTGCTCAGAGACAATCCAGGTGACGAATAAGCCCACCATTGCAATGGATAACCGGTCAAACTACATGTCCAGCTTGTTTTTTGGTTCTTTGAAATGGATGGATTGAACAGATTATCCTCTGCTCCTTTGGAAAAGGGAAAAAAGAAAATAATATTGCATTTTTACAGTTTCTAAATTGAAAGGAAATATGTAACCTGTTCTTGATTGTGAATGAAAATATTTCATGAAGGTTGTATGTTATGGTTCTGTAGTTAACTTAAAGATTTAATATTTTCACAGCGTTGCATGAAAACAGAATAGTTAAGCAAATGGCAGAGGGAAAATCAGACACAAATGTCGTAGAAGGAGTAATTGAAGCTCTGGAAAAAAATAGGAGACAATGAAAAATGTAGATGTTGTACTTGATGAAACAGAAAGATTGGAAATTGAAGAACACAGCTGAAATTAATGCAGATCGTCAAATTCATAAAATCGGGATGATGCCAACACTTCAGCCTGAATAACCATTGAGGCGATCAGAGAGGGAGAAAGATCCTACCGAAATGGGAATTCAATACCTAAAGGTATTCATTCATTCATTTCCTGAACCGCTTATCCTCACAAGGGTCACGGGGGTGCTGGAGTTTATCCCACTTCGGGCACAAGGCAGGAGACACCCTGTATTGGTGGTCAGTCAATCACAGGACACGAGGAAACGGACAGCCATTCACACTTAGACTAATACCTAGGGGCGATTTAGTGTTCAACCTACCATGTATGTTTTTGGAATGTGGGAGAAAACTGGAGTACCCGGAGAAAACCCACGCAAGGCCGGGGAGAACATGCAACTCTACACAGGAGGACCAACCTGGGATCGAACCCAGAACCCTAAAACTGTGAGGCCGATGTGGTAACTACTCATCCGCCAGGCCACCCTGGTGATTGGAATACATTTTATCCCATTTGTTTGCCACAGGCCTTTCTACACTTCGACAACCAGGTGTGTCACAAAATGGGTTGAAACCGAGTAAACTTTAAAATACCTAGCAAGCTATCATTACAACCTTAAGAATCCGTCTTCCCTGTTATGTTAAATTGCTTGGTGTAATTCTACATATAGTTCTGAAGATCCACATACAAAATGAGATGCTTGGCAGTGATAAATCAGACCCCCTCCCCAAGTTGGCCAATGAGCTAACTGTCTGGACTGTACAGTGGCTATAATGCTTTTTATGGTGTATAAAACACTTAATCAGAATTACATTTCTCTCCCTCACAAACGATGTTCCAAAATACATCACACTTGACAGGAACTTCATCATTCATTCATCTTCCATAAAGCTGTGGGGGTTGCTGGAACCTAACCCAGGTGTCTTCGGGCGAAAGGCAGACTACACCCTAGACTGGTCGCCAGTCAGTCTTAGGGCACACAGAGAGAAAAACAACCATTCATACTCCCAATCATACCACCACCAGTGGGAAACGAGCCCGCGCTTGCCCGCACCAAAGTCAGGCGAGTGAACCTTTACACCACGAGGCAAACTTGACAGGAACTTTCAGCATGAAATATTTTTGTTCACCATTAAATTAAAAACTGCGGAAGTGTAGTGATATCTATCTACAGTGTTGTATTTCTAGCCCCAGAAAATCATCTAAAAACAGTCAAATACATCTATACTGGTTATATTTTACTCTATTGAAAGTGAATTTACAAACCTGAAAGACCCCCAACGTCCATTTTCTTCAAGTTCTTGGCTTCCAGAACACAGATTGTGAGCTTACCAGCAGTTGGGACATAACGAAGAGAGATGCAAATGTCACCAAGCTTCTCTGGCTGTTTTTAGAGTGAGAGTGAAAGAAAATTAAATTCCACTGTCAAGATCTTTGACAATAAAATTGACAGGAATCTTCATTACTCATGATATAAAAATGCTTGTTTTTATCTTAAACACACAAATCAACGTGTATTTTGTGCATCAGAAAATGTTTTAAAATTTTTGGTAAGCGGTTAACCTCACATTAGAAAGATAATGTTGATTTTCTGTGCCCGAATGCTTCGTAAATTGGAGTGATCATCTACGGTTACTAAATCGAGCAATGCTCCACCACAGGAAGCACTAAAATCAGAGGGTACTGTACATCTTGGAGAAATAAATGTGCAGGCTATTCTTAGCTTTCTTAGCTCTATTACCTCTTCTTGGTCTGCGCTGTCCAAGTCTCGCCATTCTTCAATTGGTTTCGCTAGGTCAAGGGTGTTCATTTGTGTTCGAATCTCGCCAATGACGTCATGCTTTGAGAAACGATCAAAGTCATAGACAGACATAACGAGGGTCTTTCCCCCCATCTCTTGGAATGGAATCTGGAAAGCACATAGCAATCTCAATTTAGTCATTTACAGTCCAAGATGTATTGCATGCTTTCACAAGCGATTAGTAGAGAGAATTGACCACATTAACAGCTACATTAACGTAACAGTGTTGTTAACGGTGGCTTCTGTCTGCACCTTATAAATGCCTGGCAAAACAAAATGCCTCAGGAAAGCTGGCCTGATTTTGAGAAGTTGTTTAAATTGTGGTGAATTCATCCAGCTGTGTCAGCAGGAACCATAGGTTGCCCTCTCTTTTAATTTGATTCTCTCCCACATTCCTCTTGGTGACCACCTTCAAAAATGTCTGCAAGCTTTTCTAGCCACTGGATGAAAGTGAGGGAGGAAAGGTGCTAAATTCTCAATGGAAAGCAAAGTCATCCAAAGCCAGATCATGACTGCTCAACCTGACACCATTCTTTTAAATAGTAATGAGTACAAAGGGACAAGACTTACCTTAAAGATAAATGTTTCATTAAAGACTGGATTGAGGGTTTTCTTGTGAACTTTTGTGTCAAACTTCTTCTTCTTGTCAGGTAGGACAAAGACCTTGACATAGGGGTCAGAGGTGCCACCACTGTCCATAGAGAGGAGATCAGCAGCTTGCAAGATTCCCACAGTTAGCTAGAGCACAAAATATAAACGATAAAGAATAATGGCAGATGATCAGCCAGATCTTAGAGAAGCCAAAATATGACTTTAATCCACTTGAGTCTTGCCTTGTTTTCCTGAAAGTCATAATCAATGGAGTACTGCAGCTTTCCAAGCTTCTCTTTCTCTTTCACCTCCTCTTCTTTCTCATCTCCAGTCAGTCCAGGTTCAACATCATCTTCCTCGTCATCATCATCCTGTTGTTTCTGTAAAGACAGAGGAGTGGAGGCAGCAGATGAGATAGTCAGCAGATGCTTTTAATTCTCAAGTTGTGCTGATCAACAACCCTTGGCCAGCAGCAGTGGGGTTAGTCACAGCACCTACCTGTCACTTACCCCGCACATACCGATGTTACAGGGGCAATCTGTTCATCGATGACCACGGTTGCAACCTGACTTGATTTCACTATTTCTCGGATGACACCATTTTCTGTTGACTAGTTAGCTTGTTTGATTTTGGGGGAGTATTTTCTGACTAGTAATTAAAAATGGGTACTCGGACGTTTGGTCGCCGGACGTTTGGTCGCCGGACGTTTGGTCGCCGGACGTGTGGTCGCCCGGACGTTTGGTCGCCCGGACGTTTGGTCGCCGGACGTTTGGTCGCCGGACGTTTGACAACATGACAGAGAGTTTACTGTTGAAACCAGCTCTCAAAATTATATTCATGAGAGAGAGAGTTTAATATCTAAATATCTACTGTTGAAACCAGCTCTCAAAATTATATTCACCCGGGCGACCAAACGTCCGGCGACCAAACGTCCGGTCACGTTAAAAATGAGGCAAAGAAGTTGTCCTGACCTAGAAAACAGTATGCACCGAGTTAATACAGGTAGGTAACAAATTCATCGTTCACATGGAAATGGCCTAGTTAAGCGATTATAAAGTAGCTAATTGGTTGAATGTGATGTATAAAACAACACTAATGCTCAGTTTTATTCCAAAATGAGTTTTGAGTATAATGGCAGTGTAGTTATTGCATTTAAAATATGCATTATTATTGCTCCAATCTGTCACAAAAGGCAGGGTTTGCTTTCAGAAAAGCACTTCAGGACAAATCAATGGGTTAAAGCCAAACTGTTGATGCCGTGATTCCTGATTTTATTCCTGATTCTGAAAGCTGTTTGACAAATTAGCCCTCAATACTAGTGTATATTTATCTCTTCATCAATAGCTATGTTCTCCCATTTATTTATTGATTATTTATTTGTCTGTTTGTTTATTGTTATTTGTGCACTTCGTGGTGAAGCTTTGAATCTCATTATACTTGTATAATGACAATGAAAGCATTTAATTCAATTCAATTAATTTTATTTCAATTAAATTCATTTATTACATCGGAAAAAGCAGGCACTTGTGTACTGTGCAGATTCTCTCATCAACTTAAGTGGATGACTTAATAACAGTCATGGAATTTATGATCTCTGGTTAGAGCAAACCTTAGATACATTCCTATTGTATTCCCAGCAAAATTGCAGGCTTGGTGTCTTTTCTCTTGCGTATCCCAAGGGTTGTATTTGAGTTACTTCACTGCATTGACCATCCGTTACGCAGTCACCAATATGTGTATGGGGGCTATTGCGGCAAATACCTGGGTTGTCTATAATCAATGACTGCCCAATGCAGCTGGTAAGATTCCCTACAACATTACATCGGCCAAACATTAACTTACTACATCATCTAATCTAATCTAATAACGATCTCCAAAGATACTTGTGGACCAGCAGCCTAACCTTCCTTGCCAAAAGGAAGGTTACATAATATTTATTTTTGGCTATAAAATGGCCGGCACACTACATTGAAATACTGAAGTTTTTTTGTTGTTGTTGTTGTTTTTTTTAGTCTGAGACCAATTTACATAACTATTTCCATTTAAAGGAATAATAAATACCATTATATAAAATATTAGTAAGCATAACAAAGGCCAGGCAATTACCTTTTTCGAAAATAATGTGTTGAGTTGTTAATACTTGTGTCTTTGTGTTGGTGTTCAATTTAGGAGCCAACAGTTATGCTATAACTTTTTAGTCTATGTTGTGAATTGCGGGAAAGCCAACTTTCCATTGACAGACACTCTTCACGTGAAAAATGTAGATACTGTGAAAGCTATGTTTTAACCAAACACTGGGGCAAATAAGTATTTAGTCAACGACCAATTGTGCATGTTCTCCTACTTGAAAAGATTAGAGAGGCCTGTACTTGTCAACATGGGTAAATCTCAACCATGAGAGACAGAATGTGGAAAAAAAATAGAAAATCACCTTGTTAGATTTTTAAAGAATTTATTTCCTAATTATAGTGGAAAATAAGTATTTGGTCACCCACAAACAGGCAAGATTTCTGGCTGTCAAAGAGGTTTAACTTCCTCTAACGAGGTCTAACGAGGTCTCCACGCGTTACCTGTATTAATAGCATCTGTTTTAACACATTATCGGTATAACAGACACCTGTCCACAACCTCAGTCTCTCACACTCCAAACTCCACTATGGCCAAGACCAAAGAGCTGTTGAAGGACACCAGAGACAAAAGTGTAGACCTGCACCAGGTTGGGAAGACTGAATCTGCAATAGGTAAAATGCTTGGTGTAAAGAAATCAACTGTGGGAGCAATTATTAGAGAATGGAAGACATACAAGACCACTGATCATCTCCCTCGATCTGGAGATCCATGCAAGATCTCACCCTGTGCCGTCAAAATGAACACAAGAATGTGTTATGGTCAGATGAAACTAAAATAGATTTTTTTTGGTAGAAACACAGGCTCCCGTGTTTGGAGGAGAAAGAATACTGAATTGCATCCGAAGAACATCATACCCACTGTGAAGCATGGGGGTGGAAACACCCTACTTTGGGGCTGTTTTTCTGCAAAGGGACCAGGACGACTGATCTGTGTAAAGAAAAGAATGAATGGGGCGAGTATGTCCGAGAGATTTTGAGTGAAAATCTTCTTCCATCACCAAGGACATTGAAGATGAGACGTGGCTGGGTCTTTCAGCATGACAATGATCCCAAATACACAGCCAGAGCAACAATGGAGTGGCTTCGTGAGAAGCATTTCAAGGTCCTGGAGTGACCTAGCCGGTCTCCAGATCTCAACCCCAAAGAAAATCTGTGGAGGGAGTTGAAAGTCCGTGTTGCCCAACGACAGCCCAAAAACATCACTGCTCTAGAGGAGATCTGCATGGAGGAATGGGCCCAAATACCAGCAACAGTGTGAAAAGCTTTTGAAGAGCTACAGAAAAAGCCTGGCCTCGGTTATTGCCAACAAAGGGTACATAAGAAAGTATTGAGCTTGCACAGTTGGTGGTTGACTAAATACTTATTTGCCCCACTGTACATATATCGCAATTTAATTATTAGGAATAATTTATTATTTAGTAAATTAATGACTATGTTGCAATTCTTGCAATTTTGAGTATTCCGACCTATAATTTTATCTAGTTAGTATTTTAAAATTTGTTGAATTAGTTTGATTAATTTGAATGAGAAAGTTTCTAGGACTGACTTAAATTTCTGAGTACATGCATTTAAATGACAGGCGTTGTGAGAGGCTGAGCCTTACATCAGATGCCTTCAAAAGAACACACTGGCAACTGAGCAGTCAGCCAGGCTTTTTAGCTAAGTTGTCTGCGTGCAGCACTGCCACGGTGGTGGCCTTCATTCAATCACCAGTTGGCGCAAAATAAATGTACATAAACTGAAGCTTTTGTTGAAAATTTAGTCCTTTTTTTTCTTTTCCATCAAACTCAAATTCATATGAAATTGATTCATTCAACATTTTAAGGTAGCCTATTTTGTTTAGGGTATGAATTCTTGGACTTCAATAAGTCGTGCCTCCACAGTCGCTATAACATTTTGAAGGGTTTACACTTAGCGAGTTTGTCAGAAGTCTGGATGGGAGAACCCACGAAGTACATGAGACAGGTGTTTTAAAATATGGGTTAAGTGCAAATGGGAGAATATTCTGAAATTTAGACAACTTTAGCATTTTGCTCTTAAATCGTCTTTTCAGTTTGTATTCAAGTAGAAAATTGCTGACTTTTCTATGGCTGTCATCTTGAGAAAACAGCGATGTCCTCATAAAAAACAGACGGTCCAGTTACTCTCTGGTCCGCTGAAAGAGGTGAGCTGGAACAGGGCGCATACACAGATAAAACACATACATTCTCACGCCCCCCGTTTTTTTCTCCCCACACGCACATTTGTCTTGCTCGCATGCGGTCTATCTTGCATGCTTGCCAACTCGCCCTCTTGTAAACTCACATGATTGTCCTAACATGTGGCATTCTCTACTTTTGTTGTGGTCAGTCCATTTCATTCAAACATGCCAGGCCAGAAAATGCAGGGGATGTTTCTTTCTGATGGCTGACGTAGATGAATTACCTTGTAGCTTGATATGGACAGTTTGAAATAAGCACATTTTTGTCAGGACCAAAAATGTCGGAACTCATTATACTAGTACTTTAATATTTTTACTTTTTGGGAAGGGATAAATACATGGTATGTCTGAATGCATGCCCTTTGCTCCATGTGGATATAATATCAGGAAGAAAAATGACAGTGGTTTATCTTTGAATGAACTGAAATCAGAGTTGCAAGGATGGTACATTTCAGGCAAACATTCAGGCACACTATCTCTCCCTCATCTGTCACCTCGTTTATCAGCAACATGGGTGGTCCAGGATAGTTACTCTCAAGTCAAGTTGTGGCCATTCAATGTTACCTACCGCAAGGGCGTACGCTGGCCTTTGTCAAGAGATACAAAACAAACAACCGGGTCTGTCATGGATCTCTGAATGCGTTTGCACAGGTGGGACACCAGTGTGTAAAATCTTTGTTGCTAATCATATTTTTGATTAGTCCCTTGAATGTAGAAACAAGCCCAAAGTTCACTGGTGGGTTGCAATTGTCTGACATGATCCAGCTTAGCCCTTGCACATGCATGTTAGTGATCAATAGTGAATTGCTGAGTGCACTAGTCATTCAAAAAGCTCAATCAAAGGGTATCATGTTAATTTCAAATCATTTGCATTAAAATGGGTCTATGTTGGGGGTTACACTTCTTAAGAGAACCATCTCTACATGAAGACATAGCAATTGGTGTGGCATGTCAGAACAGTGGCTTTTGCGAAGCAGCTTAAATGCTCCCAAAGAATCTTCAAGCACCGGCAGCACCTAAGCTTGCAAAGAACTAAGAAAGCCATAGCACTCATTGACACCATCACTGCAATCCATCCCTTCAGGCCCAGCCCACCCCCAAAGCTCCCCCCTCTGCGCTAGTCTGGTCTTACTCAGAGCGGCCAGAGAGGGGCGCCGCGTGCTATCAGACCTACCGTAGGCAGAGAAGTCCACCACAGTCAAGATACACGGAGCACATATAAGACACAAAGCAGGAAGGAGGAGAGCAGAGACAAAGGAAGAGATTGAACTCACAGCAGACACCAAAAAAGGGTAATCACAGCAAATGCAGTCAGCTACACTTTAGGGAGGGAGGAAAATGACAGATAGGCTAACCTCCTCATTAAACACAATCATATATTGTGCATCAGATCCATTATCCGTAAAATAACATCTATTTTTAGAAGACTGGAAGAGTTTCCAAATCAGCACTGAGGGATGTAAAAAAAAAATAATAATAATTAGAGGACCTGCACAAAAGAATTGCACTAAAAGCTATTTTTATTATCAGTCTTCAAAAGGTGAGAAAGCAGTGTTGGGGGCTGAGTGGTATAGATAGGAGATGTCATTTTCCACTCAAATCCCAGAGTACAAGTGAGGGAGAGAAAGAAATACATAGCGAAACAATAACACTCATGACAAATACATCACATAACAAAAGAAGAGAGAAAAATAAAACATGATCATGGTTGATAAGAGTCATACTTTTTCATCTATGGAGAATGCACTGACCTGGTTACAAAGCCATTGATTATTGCCTTTGCTCACCAGCAACTGTATACTATAGTTCAAAGAGTAGTAAGAAACATATGGCCAGTGGTTATAAAACTATTGGATAGAGTTTTTCTTCATTAACATCTTAAAAGTAGGAAGAAGCGTGACCAATTTAGGGCAATTTTACTTGACAAAACCGTCAAGAAATAGTATTGAAAATTGGGAATTTGAATTAAACTTGCTATCTAATCATTGCTTTGCTATGCAGAACATATCTTTTAAAGATTGACATCCAGATTAGACATGGCATGTAATGTATGAAGTGATGGGTATGGAGCTTGTTGATATCAACTGCCTAACATGCTTGCAGTTTTTTTTTCCGAGAATCAAAATTATAAGATTGTTATTTAATGCAAATGTTAACTGTTTGTCCAAGCCCATTATAGGGAGGTATATTTTACAAACAACAATAATTACATGAAAAATATTACAAAAAACTAAATATAAAATGACTGAATACAGTATTAAAATACATCTTTTGAATTAATTTTATATTTTTAATTGTAAATCTAACAAAAGAAAACAATATTTAAAAATTAAACGAACAGAAAACAAGAATTAACAAAAACTAATAATTAAAAAAACAAAAAAATGATAAATTCTACCAAACACACGCTAAAACCCATTAAAACTTATTAAATTTAAAAACGACAAAATAACTACAGTGAAACGTCAAAGGTGTAAAAAAAAACATGAACGGAAGTTGAAATAGTGTCTGTATGGAACAATGGAGTCAATGCAAAAAAAGATTATCACGAATGGCATTTTTCAAGTTTAAGGAAAATCTTTGCAATACTATTTTTTAGCTTTGTCTTGTCTGAAGTCATGAAACATCAGATGTTTGAACTGGCACAAACTCTTAAAAGTTTGTTTTCAATCAACCTGAAACAAATTGCTGAATCATACCATCTTGTAGAAGTGTGAACTTGGCTCAAAATGTGAAAAACAAACCTGGTTGGCCAAAAAAACAATTCATGCCCCTATATTATAGAAGCAGTCATGAACTAAAAATGAGTCAAATCCTCCAAACTCTCCTAGTGTCACATACCTCTCCTCCTTTAAGGTTCTTCATCCCCATGTCACCTTTCCCCTTCTTGCCCTTCTTGTTCTTCTTCTTTTTGCAACAACATTTCTTGACGATGCAGAAGCAGCAAGTTAGAATAAGCAAAGCAGCGACCACAGCAATGGCAATGATGGCCCAGGATGGCACTGAGAATAGTCAACAAATATGCGTTTAGGTGAAGCATTCCTTGCCCGCAAGCAAAGAAACAAATACTTTGACATTTGACCGACCACTCATTTAACCTGGTCCATGTCCTGCTCTGGGCCAAATATATTTAGTAAGAGGCGGTTACAGAAAATTAGATTCCTGTGCCATTAGGAGGGTCAGCCACTGATCAATACAGAATAAAGTCGTTATGAGGTGGCCAATGCCTGCAGCAAAAGCACAAACTCCAATTCGAAAATGGGTACTTTGTCAAGTTGATTGGAATTTAGTCGGGTACTCACAAGGGATCTTATCGATTTCATTCAGAAACTTGTTTTTGATCTCGCCAAAGGCATCGTTCTTGCTGACTGGCTCAGTGGAGTTGTCTGCAGAGACGAGTGCGACAGGTGCAGGAGTCACAGTTAGGGCACTGGCTCCTGTTGGCTTAGCAGCGGCAACCATGGGTGTTGTCTGGTGCTTGAACAAGTTCCACTTAACCATTTAGGCTGCACACAGTCCCTGAAAAACAAACAAACAAAAAAAGCCATCAACCCTGTTGCTTGGAGTCTTTTGTTTGTGTTATTTAGCCTGTCACAATAATTACTTAATGACCTTATCAAACGAAACATAAAAAGGCCAATGATAATATTTGCTATACGTATTTACCATTTCGATATTTAAAATGGCTAGTTTTTGTTAGGATGACTCCGATTGGAGTCCTCGATCCAATCATGTTATTGGAAATCATGCCCAACTGGTTGAAAAAGATCAGGTTTTAAAGAGGTATTTATTTATTTTTATTTTCAATTTCTAAAGGCAACAAAGTGTTAAAATAATCAAGGATATTGGCAAAAGAGATAGAAATATATGTACCTTTTATACTACGCAACATCACAAGAAAGCCAGAAAGAGCAGAAGCCGAAGTAAACACTAGCAGCTGACGGTAAAATGGAATCACGTAAGAGTGATACAGTTAACAGTATGGAAATATTTTCAGATCAGGATGTGCTTTTTTTCTCCTTAAAACATTGCCAAATGATCAGATCGGGATTTGGTATCAGCACATTCTGAAAATCGGTTCACCTGGAATCGGAGGCAAAAGAAAATTGTGATCAGAACATTTTATTACATAGACTGATCACCTGATATATACTAAAATGACCAACAGTTTTTTATTTTCAGTCTCAAAGTACGGGCGGCCTTGCGGCTTGAGTGGTTAGCACAGGGGTGGACAAACCGGTCCTTGAGGGCCGCCGTGGGTGCAGGTTTTTGTTCCAACCGATCCAGCACAGAGAGTTTAACCAATGAGATTTCTGCAGAAAACAAGAAGCACCTGACTGATTGCACTAGTAGGACACCAGATTGGTGAAAAGGTGCCCTCTGTGGAATAGTTTGCCCACCCCTGGGTTAGCACATCAGCCTCACATCTGAGTTTGCATGTGCTCCCCGGGCCTGTGGGGGGTTTCTCCAGGTACCGTATTTTCACGCCTATAAGGCACGCATAACAGTCAAAAAAATTATCCAAAATAGACAGGGCGCCTTATAATGCAGAGCGCCCTTTGTGAGCGCCGAGCGCCGCCAAGCGGCGCCGAGCAGGAGCGCTCGCGGGGACGCCGAGCGGCTGGCGATAGCGCTGGCTACCGGAAGCAGCTTATTTCCGGATTCCGGTGCGCAGTGACTGCTGGGAAATATAGTTCTTCCTCGCTACACCCACATGCTAAAAACATGTTTTAAAAAGGCAACGGAAGCAAAACTGAGTTCGGTTGTACTTTATTTAGACATTTTACAATTTACTCAAGTCATCACCTTCAAATCCCTCAAACTCCTCATCTTCTGTGTCAGAATTAAACAATTATCCAAACGAGCCTTCCAAATAGCCGCCCCCCCTCCTCGTTCTCAGAGTCACCGTAATTTCCATGTGGCTCCTTAGAAATTATGCCGGCTTTGGCAAAAGCTCGAACAACCGTGCAAGCAGACACGTTCGCCCAGGCGGCAACGATCCATTGACAAATCGTAGCGTAAGAAGCCCGGCGCTGCCTGCCACTTTTCGTGAAGCTGTGTTCGCCAGCGATCATCCACTGCTCCCACGCCGCTCGTAGCTTTGATTTGAAAGCCCGGTTGATGCCGATGTCCAGCGGCTGTAATTCTTTGGTCAAGCCTCCGGGAATGACGGCAAGCTCTGAGTTCATTTTCATGATCTGGTTTTTAACCGTTGCTGTGAGATGAGCACGCATGGAGTCGCAAATCAAAACAGACGGCGAGCCGTCATATACGTCACGAGCGCCGCCGAGACTGGTTACGTGACGTATACTCAGAGCTTGCCGTCATTTCCGGAGGCTTGACCAAAGAATTACAGCCGCTGGACATCGGCATCAACCGGGCTTTCAAATCAAAGTTACGAGCGGCGTGGGAGCAGTGGATGATCGCTGGCGAACACAGCTTCAGGAAAAGTGGCAGGCAGCACCGGGCTTCTTACGCTACGATTTGTCAATGGATCGTTGCCGCCTGGGTGAACGTGTCTGCTTGCACGGTTGTTCGAGCTTTTGCCAAAGCCGGCATAATTTCTAAGGAGCCACATGGAAATTACGGTGACTCTGATAACGAAGAGAGGAGGGGACCCGGTTATTTGGAAGGCTCGTTCGGGCAATTGTTTAATTCTGACACAGAAGATGAGGAGTTTGAGGGATTTGAAGGTGATGATGACTTGAGTAAATTGTAAAATGTCCAAATAAAGCACTACCGAACTCAGTTTTGCTTCCGTTGCCTTTTTAAAGCGTGTTTTTAGCGTGTGGGTGTAGCGCCCAAGAACTATATTTCCCAGCAGTCACTGCGCACCGGAACCCGGAAATAAGCTGCTTCCGGTAGCCAGCGCTATTGCGTTCCGATGTTAATCCATATATATATATATATATATATGCGTCTAATAAAATGGTGCGTGCGTTGTGTGTCTAAAATACAGAAAAAGCACTCATTACTGACACTGCGGCGTAAGAAACGATGCGCCAAATAGGCGTGAAAATACGGTACTCCGGTTTCCTCCCACGTTCCCCAAAAAAACTTGCATGGTAGGCCGATTGCACACACTAAATTGCCTCTAGGTACGAGTGAGAGAGTGAATGGTTGTCTGTCTTCTCATGCCCTGCAATCGGCTGGCCACTGGTTCAGGGTGTCCCCAGCCCTGACATCAGCTGGGATAGGCCCCCCGCGACCCTTGTGAGGATAAAGCAGTTCAGAAAATGAATGAATGAACTTCTGGATAATTGTACTTGTGTTCTTGTATTTCTGTATAGGTGCAAAAACATGCAGTATCGTAGTAATAATAGGGGTAATCCTATATTGTGGTTTTTCGATTATCGCAGCCAAGTCTGGTCTACATTACCCATGAAATTCGAGGGATTACTGTAGACATCTAAAGTTGTCAATAGCGCTGAAAGATGAATATTCATACACAATAGTAAAGTACAGCCAAGGTTCCTCAAATATGGCTCGTTTCCCTAATCATTCATTCATGTTCTGTACTGCTTATCCCTGGGGTCGGCAACTATAGGGTTCTGGAGCCGCATGTGGCTCTTTAGCACAATTTTGGAATACTTTTTGGGGTTTATTTGCTTCCTGTTAAAAAAACTTAGATGAGAATGACTTTAATATTAGAGACCGTTTTAAATTTGAAGATTTTTTCCATGCAAAAAGTGTGCTGTGGCTCAAAAAAGGTCGGGAAACACTGTTCTATAGAAAGCACTGCAGGCAAATTCAACATTAAATCATGAAATCACATGTATATTTGTAGCCAACAAATATAGTAGGCAAATATAGATACATACAGCCTAATAAGGCTTTTAATATTTTGCGGCTATATATAATTTTTTTATGTCCAAAATGGCTCTTTCAACATTTTGGGTTGCTGATCCCTGGCTTATCCTCAAAAGGGTCACATTGGTGCTGAATTGGTGACCAGCCAATGTCAGGGCACAAGGAGACGGACAACCATTCAGGTTCACGCCCATACATAGGGGCAATTTAAAATGTTCACCCTGCCAAGCCAGTATGTTTTGGGGATGTGGGAGGAAAAAGGAGAACCCAGAGAAAACCCACAAGGGGAGTACATGCAATTTCCACACAGTGAGGACCCACCTGGGATCAAACCCTTGACTCCAGAACTGTGAGGCAGACGCGCTAACCAGTCAACCACCGGGCCGCCCATGAATCAAATAATGTAGTATATTAAATTGATGATGACCATGATGATGCCGAACCTAGGATTGAACCCTCGGAACTCAGAACTGTGAGACCGACATGCGACTCTTTCACTGGTAGTTTTGGCTTCCCCCTTCAATCAACAACCTCCTTAATCAAATTTTAAACAATCCACAACAATAATGTTAATTGCAATTCTGCAGAAGTTAAAACAAGGTTATGAAAAAAAGCTGTTATGGTAAATGTGACATTTTGTGAAATCTGAAAATGTTAACCTTATGATTGGTGCTGGAGGAAATGTCAGAGAATCTCCAGAGTGATTAGGATGCATCCTTTGAGCTCTGTGAACATCGGTATAAAATCGCATTGCAATCCATCAAATTGTTAGAGCAACATTGCAGTTGGTCGAAAGGAGGACATTGAGAGAGATTGTGCTTTAAATTAAATTGTATATCAGTAGATAAAACAAAAGGACAGACTAAGTGATTTTAAAATATGGATATTGTCACAGGGCAGCCCGGTGCTGAGAGATTAGCGCATCGGCCTCACAGTTCTGGGTTCAAATCCTGGTCAGTCCACCTGTTTGGAGTTTGCATGTTCTCCCCGGGCCGGCACGGGTTTTCTCCGGGTACTCCGGTTTCCTCCCACATTCAAAAAAAAAACATGCATGGTAGGCTGGTTGGACACTATAAATTGCTCCTAGGTATGAGTGTGAGCGTGAATGATTGTTTGTCCCCTCGTGCCCTGCGATTGGCTGTCCACCAATTCAGGGTGTCCCCCACCTCTGGCCCGTAGTCAGCTGGGATAGGCTCAGCACCCCCTGCGAGCCTCGGTTCAGAAAATGAATATTCTAATATTGTGAATTAATATTAGCAAATGACCTTTTTTTCTCTTTGTCATTAAAACAGTTTTTAACTTTATTTTTCATACCACAACTTTAGTTGTGCTGTATGATATGATATCGCCAGGGATATAAAACTTGCTATCTGCATGAATAGACTGGTTCTTGCAATTCAAAACTGGGCCAACAGACGGTACTCATTTTGAATTGATTTCCAGATTTTGGTTGAACAATTTCACTAAAATGGTTTAATTCTATTTTTAAACGGCTATAAAATAAAACACAGTTTCAAGGAAGTAAAAGCTTTGCTCCTGAAAACCTTGGTTAGACTAAACAAAGAGTAGCCAAAATGCCTTGGACTGCTTGGAGTGGACAAAACAAAGAGGATCCAGAACGCCTTGCAGTGCTGGGAATCTGATCTGGGGAGTGCACCTGCATCCACCAAAGACACTCCACAAGCTTCCTGACATTCGTCTGTTTGGACTACACATATATCAACGCAAATGCACGCTCAGACGTCTCACTTGTGTTTTCACCCCTGCCCTTAGAGTTGAGACGTACATTGTAATCAGGACCCTCGAATTTAATAAAACAAAAGAAAAGATGTGTAAGGTCAGAACGGACTTGGGAGGCTCTCTCAATGGTCGTTCTCCTTGCAAGTAAAAATGCAGAAGACTGGCTTTTCCTCTTTATTTGTGCGTGAATTTGGGAATGTCTAATGGCAAACCTGACAGCTTTCATGACTGCTGCACTGACTCTCCTATTGGGATCGTGTACAAAAATAAAAACATTTGTGAATGTTTTTGCCTCCCTAATCCATTGGTCAAGTATTGGATCTGGATACTAAAAATGAGCTGCCTTGGACACAAACTTGTGCAAAATATGTGAGTGGTTCATTCTTGAATTTAAAATGCCACATTTGTAGAACACAGTATCATTTGTGGTTTCACAAATGTTGAATCCAGAAAACGACTGTTTTTTTATCTGTTGCCTTTGTGCAACCTATGAAATTCAACATGACTTGGATGACAGTTTTAGAATCTAAATAGTTCTTTACAAGTAAATGCAGCCCCACACTGAGCACTCAAAACATGACATCTGCACTAGAGGCAAGATCACTTAAACAGTTGAAATCGTCAAACATCTATATTATCATATAAAAGATATAAATGTTTAGACAGTCTTGTTTAAATTTTGTAACAAAAGACAGGCTTTATTCTGTTATCGTAAATCACCCATCCTCCTCCTCTCGACTCAGGTTGGGAGTCACGAGTCCTCACAAAAAAATATGAAATTTCAGGTTTGCTTCGGGCTTGGGCCTGCAAATCAAGTTAATTCCTTGGGTTCAGTCGGGTCAGGTTTTTGGACCCGCGTCGGATTTTTCGGCCCGATCTTACCTCTAATCTGCACACAGTATGAACAGTATTTGTCATCGCGTCCCAACAGAAACCATTCCGTTCAGACAATGTAGCTGTTCAGGTTAGATCCGCAAAGAGAAAACAACCCAAGGAGGGTGAACTCAAACCATGCAGCTGTTCTATTACACAAGTACCCCACACAGCAATTAATTATCTATTTGTGCTTTGTTTCCCTGACCCTTCCCTCAACACTGCCACGCACAGCTGTCTGCAAGTAGCCAATCTGTGTGTGTGTGTGTGTGTTTACAAATTAAAGAGCATGCCTCTGTGTGTTTATATGCAATCTTAAATTTATATCCCTTTAAAACAAGAGAGCCCTTAAAGCAGGGGTCGGGAACCTTTTTGAAAGAAAGAGCCATAAACAATTCCTATTTTCAAATGTTATTCCTTGAGAGCCATACTCACAATTTAAAAGTCAAAATACATGAAAATGTGCCTTTTTTTTTAGTCATTTTACCACTTTTAAAGTACAAAAAGTCTTTGAATTCTTTTGACAACATTGTTACGCTGTTGCTAATCAATGAGTATCAATGAGAGAATAGATGCAGAAGACTTTAATGAAAAAAAAGTCAATGCCACAGTGCCGACGTGACGTTCCTATTGGTGCATTCGGGACTCGGCTCTCTCACCATCGGTTTCCATATCTTAGCTCAGAGCCATATGCAACCATCAAAAGAGCCACATGTGGCTCCCGAGCCATAGGTTCCCTACCCCTGCCTTAAAGCCTCACTTTCCAAATGGATTCTGTCCACAAGGAAAATGCTGGTCATAGGACTCATGCTACTTCATTTGAGAGCAACACTCAGGAGCAGTGGGGCGCCAAACTAACTATTGAATATTAGGCTGTGAAAAGGTTGCCGTATTCAAAGGAGGACAACAGCAATGGCTGCTCGGCTGTCACAGGTCACCAGATGAGTGGGCACTCAAAGATAAAGCACAATTCCCACAATGTGACCTGCTGAAATCACTCAACCCACACAGGCTCCTGCCATCTGTGACATTAGTATTTGTTTATTTGTGTTCGCAACAACTGCACACATCCATTTCTTTCCTGTCTCAATAATTTAACTGCTGGTGGTTTGAGACTACAGTTTAGCATTTGACACATCATCACAGAATTATCATTTGTAGCCTCTAATTTTGAGTTTTGATTTTTTTATGCTGAGAAACTTTTTCATCCAATTCTGAGTGGACTATTTTGGTTGTGAAACTGCAGGTACCATTTAATGGACATCCCATGCATCAAATGAGAAAGAAAAGGAGCTCATCCCTAATCCCAGTAATATTCAACATTTCTTTATTGAGTTTGAAAGTCAATTTAAAGCAACCTGTGTAAACATTCTTAAGGGGACAGACAATGCCTTTTATTCATGTGTATTCCAACAGAAACAATGTTGTTTATTTTTTTTAAATTCAAATTAATTGTTCATAAAGTCTGTAATTGGCTGGCTACTATTTAAGTAGTATGATCCACAGGTATCCACTGTAAATGAAGGCAAGACAGCATCATACATATTTTTTCTCAAATGTAATAATGACTAATTATCTACTAATACTACTTAGGACTAGTGTATTGACTATTAAGACTGCTGTGTATTATTCATTTATTCATTCAACCTGGGATCGTGCCCAGAACTGTGAGGCCGACGTGCTAACCACTAATCCGTCGGCCCACATTCATTGACGTTTTATGGATTCAGTCATCTTTTTTTTGCGACAAATACGGCTTGTATGCGAGAAAATACGGTAGGTATTTGTTACTTTGTGAGTAGGTGGTGAATTAGAAACAATAAAAAGTTTTTCCCAAAGTAATATCCTGTTTTTGGTGTTGGTTGTTTTAGAGGGTGGGAACGAACCAATTTGTATTTAGTTCATTTCCATGGGAAAATTTGATTTGAGATACAAGTAAATTGATATACAGTGGTGCCTCGAGATACGAGCTTAATGCGTTCCGGGACTGAGCTCGTATGTCAATTTTCTCGTAACTAAAACGAACGTTTCCCATAGAAATGAACTAAAAACAAATCAATTCGTTCCAACCTTCTGAAAAAACACCAAAAACAGGATATTGGATTGGAAAAACATTTGTATTTGTTCTAATTCGCCATCTATTAACAAAGTAACAGATAACTAGTGATTTAATAGTACTAAAATGTGTTTAATATTATTAAAATTAGACAGATTTCGCGGAGGGGAGAGAGACGGCAAGAGAGGGGGGGCACTTTTTGCACGACAACGCGCTCGTAACATAACATAAACAAATTTAAATGAACTTGGATCACGATGCAGACACACTAAAAATAAGTTTAATGTAACCTTACACTAAACTTAATTCTAATTTTGTTTTAAATTTTGATACCTTTCTTCTCCCGGGTTAGCTCTATTTGCCCCGCCTCCACCCTGACTTTCAGATGCAGCTAAAAGGAACCTATTGAGGGTTGTTTGCTTTTGTATTCCCTTCAAAATATTCCCAAAATAATGCACACAAATGTCCTCACAATAGGATAATGCACGACCGCTTGCCAACGAGAAGTAGTATATACGCCATTCGCACTGACTAACGGGAAAAACACTGAAAAAAATGCAACGCTCCGCCCAGTGCTCGCAGAGACATTACACGAGGGAGTTGCGGGGAGAGAGACAGTGCCCAGGATGTTTTTATGAGCAGCCTCTTGCGTCCGCTGTCTGCTCGTATATAAAAATTTGTCTCGTATCTCAAGATAAATATTTGATCAAAATTTAACTCGTATCTCAAATTGCTCGTATGTCGGGGCACTCGCATGCCGAAGTACCACTGTACAATCCCGGAACGCATTAAGCTCGTATCTCAAGGTATTGCTGTACCCGGGAAATATGTTTTTAAATGTACCAGTATTGCACAACTAGCTGTTAAAATCTAAATAAAAAAGTTTATTCGAAAATATGCATGTCGTTATCGCAATTCTCTGACTTAGATCATTTTGATTATTGAAGATTTATTGTTGAAGCTGGCCCACAGAATTGCTTAAGATGGTTGATACACTGGGTGGCCTGGTGGCGCGAATGGTTACCGCGTCGGCCTCACAGCTCTGGGGTCATGGTTAAAAATCCAGGTTACGTCGACCTGTGTGGAGTTTCCTCTGGGTACTCCGGTTTCATCCCACATTCCAAAAACATGCATGGTAGACTGATTGGACACTCTAAATTGCCCCTAGGTATGGGTGAGAGTGTGCATGGCTGTCTGTCTCCTTGTGCCCTGCGATCGACTGGCCACCGGTTCAGGGTATCCCCTGCCTCTGGCCCGGAGTCAGCTGGGATAGGCTCCAGAAACGCTACATACCTGGGATGCTCCGATCACACATTTTTCCACCCAAGTCTGAGCCACCCGATTTTGAGGATTTGCCAAAACTTAGTCCCGATATGATACATTGGCAATGTATTAGTGAGAAAAAAAATGTTTCTGAAGTATGCATAAACTATGTAGTTTAATTTAAGGTGGTCATCTGGCTTCAATATTTTACCATTAAAATCGTAAGTAGCATATACAGTAGTATATAGAGTATATTCAATCCTGTTTCTGCATGAGCATAATAATTCCCTTGGTTCTATGCCTTTAGAGCAGGGGTCTCAAACCCGCGGCCCGCGGGCCAACTGTGGCCCTCAGGCCGATAATTTGCGGCCCCCGTCTTAATATAAAAGATTAATGTTTGTGCGGCCCGCAAGATTGATATGAATGACACTTGTTGTGTTCGGAGCTGAATGAACCAATCACGGTGAGGTATACGGCTCTGGAGGGCGGGACATCGGCCGGGCTGTCCAGTGCCTCGCTCACTCACTCATTCATTCCTCCAATCAGCTGGGCGAAGGAGAAGCCGTGAAGCTGATCACTCCGCTCGGCGCGCACACTCCTCCGCTGCTCTCAGCATAGAACTGAATGAGGCGCTATGATCCGTGATCCAGCCTGTGTCAGTGTAGCCATCTCTGCGAGTGAAACGGAGAAACGGAGAGCGAAAGTGCGCATGCGCCACAAACCCGCGCGACTGAAAGTGAAAGATCAACCCGAGACTCATTCCAAGTGGAAAAACATATTACACTGTAATAATTACAGAGCCCCAGAGATATCTCTTTCAAAGGCTGCCGTTAAGAGAAAGGTCGGTGATGAGCACAGACAGTTTCAAGAAAAGTGGGGAGTGCAATATTTCTTTGTTGAACACAGGGGCACCCCGACGTGTCTTATTTGCACTGAAAAAGTTGCGGTGCACAAGGAATACAATTTGAAACGTCATTATACTACGAGACATGCTGAGGAGTACGAAAAATACCAGGGAGATGAGAGAGCCAACCAGGTTGCCAGTCTAAAACATGTCTTCTGAGGCAACATGATTTCTTCAAGAAGGCTACCAAAGACAGTAATGCAGCAGTCGAAGCTAGCTACGCCGTTTGTGAGTTGATTGCTAAAGCAGGAAAGCCATTCACAGAAGGAGAATTTATCAAAAAGTGCATATTACAGGCTGCACATATTGTCTGTCCAGAAAAGAAAAGTCTGTTCAACCACATCAGCCTTTCTGCCAACACCGTGGCAGAGCGCATTTCTCACCTGTCAAGTGACATTTATGATCAACTGTGTGAGAAAGCACAATGTTTCAGTGTATATTCAGTGGCTCTTGATGAGACCACAGACATCACAGACACTGCGCAGCTCGCAATATATGCCCGTGGTGTTGATGACAATTTTAAAGTAATGGAGGAGTTGCTCACAGTAATACCAATGCATGGCCAGACCACCGCTAAGGAAATATTTCACCAGCTGTGTGATGCCATTAAGAATGCCGGTTTGCCATGGAAGAGCTTTGTTGGAATAACAACCGATGGAGCCCCATCAATGACAGGGAGGAAGAATGGACTGGTAGCACTTGTTCAAAAAAAACTGGAAGAGGAGGGTGTGGAGGAGGCCATAGCTCTGCACTGCATTATACATCAGCAGGCCCTTTGCAGCAGATGCCTGAAGTTTGACAATGTGATGTCTGTCATTGTGAAATGCATCAACCAAATCAGATCCAGGGGCTTAAAGCACAGAATGTTCCGTGCTTTTTTAGAGGAAATGGAGTCAGAATATGGGGATGTGCTCTACTTCACTGAGGTACGTTGGCTCAGCAGGGGAAATGTGTTGAAGAGATCCACAAAGGTTAAAGAGCTGTTAATACAGACATTTGAAACGGAATAAAAATAATTCATTTTCTCTACTTAGCCAGCCAGTGTATATCTCTCATTATTATTATTTTATTTTTGTATTACTGATTGATTGATTTTTTTATTCATCTTTAAGTTAATTTATTTAAATCATTATTTGTGTTAAAAAATAAAGATATTTGATAACGTTGGAATGTTTTATCAGCGCTTTTCTTGTGGAAATCCTGATGCGGCCCAGTCTCACCCAGACTTGGCCTCTAGTGGCCCCCAGGTAAATTGACTTTGAGACCCCTGCTTTAGAGGCTACTGTAGGGGCAGCAGGATAAGCTTTTGAGAGAGGTTTTCAGCGCACAAGGAACATGGCGACCGCCATTTCTTTTCTTGTACAAATATTGCTGTAGTTTTCTTTACATTGTCAAGACGATTGCCAAACTCAATGGCTCCTACCGTGTTGTCATCAATCTCCTGGTGGAGTCTTCTTCTGAGTGGCCCAATGCATTGTGTTGACGTTCTACCGTCATGCCAGCTTCACGACCGTAAACACGGCAGAAATCCCTCAGAATGCTGGTTATTTTTTTATTCCTCTGAGTGTCTTAGTCCACGAGAAAACATTTATTTTTATTTAATTGCACCATACAAATCGCCACATGCGTGCAAGCTCCAGAGGAGAAGAGCGTTTACTTCCCATGTGTCTCCCTATTTACCGCACGAACCCATTAACATTAACACGGTTCCTACCAGCTGAATTATGTACAAAAGAATGTAGATTTATCTATGTCGCAAAAGTGTGCAACGTCTTTAGAATATCAAGGAATGTCAATGTTTAGGAGTCATTTTCAACGGAAAATCAAAATCCAAACAAGGCTGGAATAGGCTCGGTGTGTCTTTTTCCATAGGTTATGTGGGCGATGAGAGCACAGTAGATTAATTTATGCCGCAATGGCGAGCTACATCCATTAGAATAGCAACGTCACTTTTTCTCGGTCACTCACATCATGTCTTGTTTTTTCTTGACCTCATTGGATGACAGGACGCTTTTTTCAACGGTGACTCAAAATCCTAACCAAGCCGGAATAGGCTCGGTGTGATTTGAAATATATTCTCAAGAAACCAAGAAATGGGAAGATTTTGTCATTCTTCGTCTACGGTGAGATATCGCTTATTCTTCACCGCTGAGTGGCACCCAATTCAGGGCTGAAGAAGCCCTGACTTCCGCCATTTTTGATCCCCTGTTTTTCACTTGTGAGTTTCAGTGTGGATTTTGCCGTGTACTGTAGAAGCCACAAAGTGGTGAAGGATCACCGTATACAGTAATAATATGGCTTGGTGGTGGCTGAATGGATTTGAATTTTATTTAGCAGGAATCCAATTTATATGTCACGTAGGCTTGTGATAAAAAAATGAAATGTTTGTCTGCTCATTACGACAATTCATTTCAGAACTCAATTCAAATTTTGGGCGGCCCGGCAGATGAGTGGTTAGCGTGTCGGCCTCACAGCTGTGGGGTCCTGGGCTCGAATCCAGGTCGGTCCACCTATGTGGAGTTTGCATATTCTCCCTGGGCCTGTGTGGGTTTTCTCTGGGTACTCCGGTTTCCTCCCACATTCCAAAGACATGCATGGTAGACTGATTGGACACTCTAAATTGCCCCTAGGTATGAGCGTAAATGTGAATGTTTGTCCGTCTCCTCGTACTCTGCAATTGTCTGGCCACCAATTCAGGGTGTCCCTCGCCTCTGGCCCGAAGTCAGCTGGGATAGGCTCCAGCACCCCCTGCGACCCTTGTGAGGATAAAGCGGTTCAGTAAATGAATGAATGAAAGAATTCAAATTTTGGACAACAAAACATGAAATCTTATTGAAAACCCAGAACGAGAAAGTGCTTCAAAGCAGAAATTGAGCAAAAAAAGTACTTTACAGGGTCAAGGTAGTGATGAATAATGTGCAAGTTCTCTACTGGCTAATCTCACAAATACAGGGAAATATAAATCATCAATCAATGAATCAGCTCTGATATTAGAAATGTTAAAAATGGATAGATATTTTCTCATGCTACATAGTCATTACCAATGTTCCCTCTAATTTTTCGTTGGTCTGAGCAGAAAGTCAACCTCCCTGAGCGCACTGAGTACCAGTGTGAGCGACATCATCGGTACTCGGATGATTCGCCTAAAGACGTTTCGCCGACGGACGTTTGACAGACGGGCAGGTCGCCGAATGAACGTTCGGCGGAACGTCCATTCGGCGACCTGTCCATTTTTCATGTAAAACATGCTGTAAAACACGAAAAACATAAGTGGACAGAGCTACTGCCACTTGCTGCCGCTTAAACGGCGCCATCATGGGGAAAAGGGTAAAAAAAAAAAAAAAAAAAAAAAAAAAAAAAAAAAAAAAAAAAAAATCCGATTTTTTTTTTTTTTTTTTTTACTGCGCGCCATATGATTGCTGCTGCGCAGCGAGGACGAGAGTAGTGCGCAATTGCGCACGCGCGCAGCTTAGAGGGAACACTGGTCATTACATTTCAAGAAGATCAGTTCTCAAAGAACGGAGCAGTAGGACTTCAAAGTTAGTGTCCAAAAGAAGAAGAACAACCCCTTGAGTGACGACTTGACAGGCCTTCAGCTTGTAATAATAAATACTATACTTTGTAATTATAAGGCATATATAAACTGCACCCACTAAATTTGACAGGAAAACTGTATTTGCATGTGCTTATGCACTATCAGCAGATATTTACACCAAGAGACAAAGTGAGGGGTTGAGGTAGCAGGTAAAATCCAGAAATTACTGTGAATAATTTCTTTTTGAATAATACTTGTTGACTGTAATTATTTTTAAATATTTGCCCTAATCCAAACATGTAGTTTTTGTCATTTTTGGGTGTGTTGTTGCCTATTTGTTGCTCATTAAGATGAAAAATGGTCACAAACTATCACATGTAACAACAACTAAACTTTGATTTTTTAAATGATTTTTTGTTTCTTAAGATAAAACAGTTGCGAGTCATCATAGCCAGAGGGTTTGTGACAGATCCGTGACACCTCTTCACAGTCAGCCACAAACTGTTAGGTGGGAAAAAAATATTCGAAAGTTTGTTGAATGAGGTTCAAACATCCAAACAACTGAGAATACTGTGTAATTTAGCATTTGCATTTCTTTCCTCTTATTCATTGGGGTAGACGAAGCATTTGGTCTCCAACTGACTTCGCGACGAGAGCCAATTGAACACTGAAATAAGATTGGTATATTTCAAAGCATCCTGTTTTTTTCTGGGGTGGCATGACAGACCTGCAGAGTATTTGTCTCTGTGAGAGCCACAGGATGTGGCAGCCTGCGGTTCACACTTAATGAGCCTGCCTGAATGTTTCAGAGCCAGAGAGCTTTGGCATCAAATGGCCTATTTCTCCTTTCTAGCGTAGAAGTAAATATGTAGTGTATATGTACAAAAGGGGCCAGAGCCGCCTCTACCTACTGAGGAGTCTACGTTCCTTTGGAGTGTGCAGGACACTGCTGAGGACTTTCTACGACACTGTGGTGGCATCTACAGTGTTTTATGCAGTGCTCTGTTGGGGATGCGGGAGCACGGAGAGGGACAGGAACAGGCTGAATAAGCTGGTCAGGAGGGCCAGCTCTGTTCTGGGCTGTCCTCTGGACTCTGTGGAGGAAGTGGGAGAGCGGAGAATGCTGACCAGGATGATGTCCATCGTGGACAGCACCTCCCACCCCCTGCATGAGTCTGTGGAGTCCCTCCGAAGCTCCTTTAGCAATAGACTGCGGCACCCTCATTGCAGGAAGGAGCGCTTCCGCAGATCCTTCCTCCCATCAGCTGTCAGGCTCTTTAACAAAAAAATGGCTGAGTGTTGAGACCTACCGTATGCATGCATGTATATTTATGTGTATGTATGTATATATGTGCTAAGCAACACGCTTATTTATTTATATATTTTTTCATGTATTTATTCATTAACTTACTTTTACCTATCTATTTATGTCTAAAATGCCTTTCCTATTCCTGCATCCTCACCCCCTTGCTACTGTGACAACAAAATTTCCCGAATACGGGATGAATACAGTTATCCAATCCAATGCAACTGGCACTTGCGAGTGCTGATGATATCGTGAGGTAGCATTTCACAATGTCAGAGAAATCCATCCCAAGACTCAATGTTGGAAAAGCACTGCACTCCAACTCAAATTGAGGGTGAAAGCTCACTTACTCCCTTACTTTTTTTTAATCTTCATACCACGCATCCTCGGAAGGGTTGCAGAGGTTTGCCAGAGCCTCTCCCAGCTGACTTTAGATGGAAGGCAGAGTAATAGACCCTAGACTGGTCGCCAGTCAGTCGTAGGGAAGACAGAGAGACAAACGATCCTTCGCGCTATGTATGTATATATACACGTTTATATATAGGTATGTATGTGTATGTATGCGTATATATATATATGTATGTATATGTATGAATGTATATATACGTTTATATATAGGTATGTATGTGTATGTATGCGTATATATATGTATGCGTATATATATGTATGTATGTATGTATGTATATGTGTATATGTATACATATATATATATATATATATATATATATATATATATTTCAGCAACACACTTATTTCTTTACATATTAATTCATGTATTTAATTTATTTATTAATTTACTTATTACCTATCTATTTATGTCTAAAATGCTTTTCCTATTCCTGCATCCTCACCCTCTTGATACTGTGACAACAAAATTTCCCGAATACGGGATGAATACAGTTATCCAATCCAATATACTCAAAATGTAATCTGCTGTATCATTGTTTACCATATTTTCGAAAGGCGCTGTCGATGATAGATGTCCAATTTATTTTGAGTGAGAGAGGCTGGAAGATAAATCCCTGTAAGAAGAAATGTATTTCCGTTAAAACAGTATCAAGGTTGTTGATCTGGCTCTTTAGGTTTCAGTGTTGAAAGTGGTAATTTGGCAGTTACTATGTGGTCAATGTAAAAACAGTTTAGTTTTAAAGCAAGTCTGGTTCGTCTATCACCATCATTGACAGCCAATGAGTTAATGTGGCATTCATCCATTCATTTTCTGTGCGGCTTATCCTCACACGGGTCATGGGGGGTGCTGGAGCCTATCCCAGGTGACTTCGGGCACCAGGTGGGGGATGCCCTGAATTGCAGGGCACAAAGAGACGGACATCCATTAACGCTCACACTCATACCTGTGGGGAATTTAGAGTGTTCAACCAGCCTACCCTGCATGTTTTTGGTATGTGGGAGGAAACCGAAGTACCCGAAGAAAACCCATGCAAACCCAGTGGAGAACATGCAAACTCCACACAGTGTAGACTCACCAGGCATCGAAACCTCACTCTAGAACTGTGAGGCCGACGTGCTGACCTCTCGCCCACTGGGCCGCCCTTAATGTAGCAATGAAATCCATTTAAATTCATCCAAAAATATTTAATGAAAAGGCTAATGTGCAATTACAAGTAGCCCAAGATAGGCATTGTCATTGGTACTGAAACCTCAGTGCTATATGTCCCAGTAGGAAAAAAAGGAATCCTGCAGCACCTTATGAAATCCCCCCTCTCATTCTTCCCTCTTCAGCACAACTGTCAGCCTCCTGACTACTTGCAAGCATAAGCGCACATTCCACCTGCATGTGCTAGGCACATAATGGCAAAATTCAGTGGTGATCAATTATCATTGCATCAATCATTTGGCTCCATTTGCATCATTTCTCGCTAATCAAGCTATTCTTGAAATATATTATAATTCTTTTCTCATGCCAAGCATCTGTTGGCAGGACAATATTTGTAAAAGAGGCGTGCCATTCACCTAGTGGGCTAAAGTTTGCACAGCATGCTAGGCAAGTTAAAGAAGTAAAGAATTCAGAGCTGTAGCTTACCATTCCTAAAAGCCCCTAACTCTACACCAGGCTTCTCAGAGAGGAAGCGTTCACGCAATGCAAAGAGAGTTGAAACACACCCTTACCAGCAATGATGTGATTCCGTAATCTTGTTCTTCACAACTGGCTATTTCTTTCACAAAAGAGGCACTCAGTGTTAATGATACAATGCCTTATAAATGTCCCCAGACCGCTCTCCCATCAGTATCAGCAACTGCAATCCTCTTCACAATGTTTCCACTGCACCACGACTTTCCCCCCTCCTCACCACAGACAGTCTTCCAACTACCCCCATCTCTGTTTCTTTCACTCCCTTCCTCCTCCCTCTATCTCTTTCATGGACCACCCACCCCCAGTCTACACTTGACTTCCCACTCTCCCTTCCTCGCACTCTGTTTCCATCTCTCCCTTCACTCAGTGCTCAGTACTCAGCTGATTTGTGATGCTGCTCACAAGGTGCTGTATGCAGCACTCTGCATCCCAGTCAATCGCGTGCGGGCAACTCGAATGCATTCACATGCCTACGGCAAGAGTGTCACATGCTCAAATTCCATTGTGGCTGTGAGAACGTCAGCATAGCCGTTTATAGGGCATTCAGTAAAATATTATGAAATTCACCAATTAGAACAAGAGGAAAAAACAACAACATTGGAGTGTTATTGTGGGCCACATTTTCTTTTAACTCAATAGCTGCCATTAATGGTAATAGAGTTGCTCTTAAATTGAATTGGAAAATCAACGGTTTTGGATTGAACACACAGTAACTGTTATATCAAAGGAGCACTATATAAGATTTATACTTCAATTATTCATTAGATGGCCCTAATATTTCAACAGCTTTTAAAGAAACTGTGTTTTGGAAACACCTCTTACACGGTTCTCAGTGTTTAAGACGAGATTTTCCGATTTTAAGTCGATACTCAGCCCATTTTAGTTCTTAGTGTTTTCATCCTTTATTTACTATGGATTTCCAACCCTCCACAAGGGTGGTGCTGGAGCCTATCCCAGCTGACTTTCGAGGGGACACCCTGAATCGGTGGCCAGCCAATCACCCTATTTATTTATTAGTTATTGTTATTATTTATTTATTTGCCTGTTTGTTTGTTTGTTATTATTGTGGACTTCGTGGTGAGGCTTTAAATCTCATTATATTTGTATAATGACAATTAACGCATTCAATTCAATTCAATCAAATCAACCAATTACGAGATCAGTACATTTTCTTCACCGGGATGCCAGGCCTCTGTTGGCTATATAAAATAAGGCCTATACAAACTTTACAGTTTTAATTAACTACAAATAAAACAAACAAAAAAAACGTTTTGACTCTCAAATGAGTCCTAGCTTTAAGCATTAGAGATTTTGGAAACGAGATAGCGGACACCTAAGTTACACAATTACTCCTTGACAGGTGATGCAGTTTTGACTTTACCTAGATTACGTTCATGTATGGTAAATTGACTATGAATATGAACAATGTTGCCATGCTCATGCTACATGAATAGCATGGGGGTCGAATTATCGGGGCAAAGTAAACGTCGTCACACGTCGATCGGTCATTGAAATCAGAATGGTTGGAGGAATAAAATTGTCTTAATGGATTTTGTTAATGCATTACCAAATACGATATTTGTCAGTGTGCTTATATGTTGTTGAGAAAAACGTCAAATGTCAATCAAACAACCTCCATTTGCTGCAGCGTGTATGCTATTCTGTTTACCATGTTTCCTATGTCAACACAACCATGCATGTTTGAAACATCTAAAATAGAATGCAATTCTGAAGGACAAGACGTGAGTATCAAGACTGTTCCTCCGAGTCTGTGGCACAATAGTATTTTGAATAGCATAGCACTCTTTTATTGAAGAAAACAGTAAAAAAAAGACTAACAGCCATCACAGGGTTCATAATATAATTTGATTATTTCTTATTCCACATTGATGAATATTGATCAAACATCTGTGTAACTGCACATCTGCGTATTAAAACTGAATTTCTATCTTTAGTGAGATTTCCCAATTTTTGAACCAGAGACCTAGTCACATGGTACCCGGTCGTTTCGTCGACTGACGTTTTTGGTCGACGGACACTCGGTCCCCGGACGTTTGGTCGAATGGACGTTTAGTCGAACGGACGTTTGGTCGAACGGACGTTTGGTCGACGGACAATTCGTCGCCGGATTTGCTCGCTCTCAAAATGTTGTGGTCTAAGAATGTACTTTAAAAAGAGGTTTAATATTAAAGCAGGGGTGGGCAATTAATTTCACAAAGGGAATTAACCTGTGGCTATAATCTTACATATTTACAAGTATATATTCATTAATTTGTATAGTCCCTTTATCCAATAAATCTAACTCAAACTCAAGTGCAGTTCAAATGCAGTTGCCAGACGACCAATCCATTTAAAGTGGAACCTCTGGTTGAAATGTACTGTTGACAAGCGCAGTGAATGAATGGGCTGTTTAACTGCCAATCGCTCAATGAAAATGGATTGGACGCCTATTGCCGTCAATGGCAGAATATGAGTTAACCTCACACACTGACTTGTCTAAGCCTTTCTGAGCAATTTTTTCTATTCAATACTGGCAGATTCTTCAATGGACATCACAACAAACTGACCAGAGGTGCTACTACAACATGAAGGCCATGTGTTTATCACCGTTGGTTTGTTCATTTATTGTTGTTTGAATAGGAAACTATGTTCATTGGAGAAAAGCCGACATTGAACAACATTCATTAATCAGCATTACATAGGAAATAGACCGAATTATTGCTTCCCTAAATCATTGTTTTACTGCTCAGTCAGCACCATGGACAGAGGTCAGATCTGTTGCAAACGTGTCAGGGCAAAAAATAACGCATTTCACTAAGTATGCTTTGAAGTTTACTTAATTCTGATCAAAGTAGCTAGTGTGATTGACTCTGGAGGAGCAAGTGAACGCAGCATTTGCGAGAGGCTTAGGTATCAACATTAGACGGCTATATTTAGATTTACAGAGCCCTGTGTGCCAATTTCGCCCTGACACGTTTGCAATATTGATGTGATTTAAAATAGACAGGCACACTGCACACAAAACATTTATGTAGACATTTTTCCGCAAACAAAATAAGGAACTAGGCCGGGGTGTTTTCTTAGTTACGACGCTAAGTTATCGACTCTGAGTTTCTGAAGAAAGGGAATGGTTGCGTTTTCTTGTTGTTGGAAAAAAGCTTTTGTGTGAATTGGTGGGATCGGACGAACTTAAGCTACTGCTTTATTGTTTGCAGAGAACGCACATTGCAGAATAGCACCTTGGCAACTTTTCTAGTGAATTCTCTAGAGTTTGTGTTGCAGCATCAGGGCTTTAGAGGTCATCTGTCCAGTTTGAACAGATGTGACCTCTGTCCATGGAGCTGACTGACCAGTAAAACAATGATTTAGGGAAGCAATAATTCGGTCTATTTCCTATGTAATGCTGATTAATGAATGTTGTTTAATGTCGGCTTTTCTCCAATGAACATAGTTTCCTATTCAAACAACAATAAATGAACAAACCAATGGTAAACACATGGCCTTCATGTTGTAGTAGCACCTCTGGTCAGTTTGTTGTGCTGTCCATTGAAGAATCTGCCAGTATTGAAGAGACAAAATTCCACAGAAAAGCTTAGACAAGTCAGTGCGTGAGGTTAACTCATATTCTGCCATTACAGCAATAGGCGTCCAATCCAATTTCATTGGGCGATTGGCAGTTAAAGAGCCCATTCATTCACTGCGCTTGTCAACAGTACATTTGAACCAGAGGTTCCACTTTAAATAGATTGGTCGTCTGGCAACTGCATTTGAACTGCACTTAAGTTTGAGTTAGATTTATTGGATAAAGGGACTATACAAATTAATGAACATATACATGTAAATATGTAAGATTATAGCCACAGGTTAATTCCCTTTGTGAAATTAATTGCCCACCTCTGTCTTAATATCAAACCTATTTTTAAAGTACATTCTTAGACCACAAAATTTTGAGAGCGAGCAAATACGGCGACGAATTGTCCGTTCGGCGAAATGTCCGGCGGCGAATCCGGCGACCAAACGTCCGTTCGCCGAAACGTCCGCTCGCCGAAACGTCCGCTCGACGAAACGTCCGCTCGACCAAACGTCCGCTCGACCAAACGTCCGTTCGACCAAACGTCCGTTCGACGAAACGTCCGTTCGACGAAACGTCCGTTCGACGAAACGTCCGTTCGACGAAACGTCCTTTCGACGAAACGTCCGTTCGACGAAACGTTCGACGAAACGTCCGTTCGACGAAACGTCCGTTCGACGAAACGTCCGGGGACGAAGTGTCCGTCGACCACGTGTCCGTCGACGAAATGCCCGGTCACGGTCAAGATTTATTGGCTGTCTAGTGACACTAAAAACATTCACTGCCAGTTACCATGCGACGAATTGTCCGTTCGGCGAAATGTCCGGCGGCGAATCCGGCGACCAAACGTCCGTTCGCCGAAACGTCCGTTCGACGAAACGTCCGCTCGACGAAACGTCCGCTCGACGAAACGTCCGCTCGACGAAACGTCCGCTCGACGAAACGTCCGTCGACCAAACGTCAGTTCGACGAAACGACCGTTCGACGAAACGTCCGTTCGACGAAACGTCCGTTCGACGAAACGTCCATTCGACGAAACGTCCGGGGACGAAGTGTCCGTCGACAAAACGTCCGGTCACGGTCAAGATTTATTGGCTGTCTAGTGACACTAAAAACATTCACTGCCAGTTACCATGTTTATATAAATTGGATTATTACCATTGTCAATGGCAAGCAATAGGTTACATATTCTGAAATTTATATTTAAAAAATTAATTTAAATAAAAACATTTTAGAGTGTTCCTTATCAGCATGTATTTTGCTTTTTATTACTTTCTTATGTTATCGTATTTTTCGAAATGTGGTTTAATATTCTACTCTCCAACTGCACCCTTAGCTAATTAGCTCGATATGATCGGTTTGTGTGAAAACTAGTTAATTTCAGAGGATTATGTTGACTAATTATTTATGTATTACTTATTTATTGATTATTTATTTATTGATTATTTATTTATTGATTATTTATTTATTGATTATTTATTTATTGATTATTTATTTATTGATTATTTATTTATTGATTATTTATTAGTTTGTTGTTGTTATTTGTGGTGAGGCTTTAAATCTCATTATACTTGTATAATTGCAATAAAAGCATTCAATTCAATGAATACGAACTTCCTGTTAAGAGAAACCTCTTGCTACCACTACAAAAGAGTCATTTTAGTTTAACCATTGATGATTAGATATATTTTACAGAATGGATATACAAATGTTACCATGAGATGGCTCAAAGCTAGACCTGGGCGATCAAATGCTAATGATAATTATCGTCAAATAATTTTTGTCAACAATAATAATAAAAACTTTGATAAAAGTCGATAAATATAAACTACAATTACACCACTGGAACACCAAAAAGAACGGGGGCGTTGATGCGATGTGAACACTAGTTCCAGACCAACTTTCAGTAGAAAAAGACGGTGAGAAACAGCTAATCAATTAGCAGAGTTAGCAATAGAGCGGTGCACACGGAGCATGAAAGTGACAGAACCATAACAAAATGTGTGATTATGAGAAACAGGACAACACTGAGCCTAACCACCAAAAGATCCAAGTGAAGTCTTCCTGTTGTGTACCTTATCTGTACATTTGAACGAACATGAGACACACTGAGATTGACTGAACCTCGGAGCGTTCCACATTACCGTATTTGTTCGAGTATAACGCACACACGTGTATAACACGCACCCATAATTTGTGACTAAAAATGTGTGTACATTTTTTTTTCACTTTTTCTCAGCTCACAACAAGAATTGCACAGGTACTAGTAACTGGGAAATGCTGAGCACGTCGCCATGACAAAACATTTATTCACAACATATGGTACGGTAACCTGGTAAAACAAACTACAGGTATGAGCACAATTCTCAAATGGAATTTACAATTTTAAATCCTTAAAGTGTAATTCATCATCATTATATTAAAAAATGTTCAAAGTCTGATTCATCATCATCAGATTCACCAAACAATTGATTCCATTCTTCTTGAGTTATTTTTGTGTGTGAGCACCGGCCAAAAGAACGGGCTCTCGCGCCCCATCTAGTGGACAAAGACAGGTCTGAGGTCTCCCAATTTAACGGCTGCCAAGGGGTCTTTTTCACCGGCGCAAAGCAGTGTTTTACCGGGATTCGTGTATAACGCACACCCGAACGTTGCTTCAGTTTTTTGATACAAAATTTTGCGTGTTATACTTGATTAAATAAGGTACATCCTTTTTTTTTTTTTAATGAGAAATTGATTTTGATTTTATTGAGTTGAGTTTTCATCAAAATGGTCATACCTTTCAATCTCTGAAAAGCACGATTTGGCCACAATCACTCAAAATGTTTAGTGCAAACAAAACATTGTCATATACTGAAATATTGTATACAGGGCAGCCTAACAGGATTTAAAAATTTAAGTAGTTGGATTTTTTTTTACTATAAGCAATGTGCTGATAAAAATTGTCTCAATTTACTCAAATGTTACCGTTTTTCTTTAAAGAAAGATATTGCTGTCATCCTTCACCACTTTGCGGCTTCAGTACGCCACGGTTTTTATATTAAGAATCCAAATAAAAAATGTTCCATGCAAATTTCAAAAGCATGAGTGTACAGTGGTACCTTGAGATACGAGCTTAATTCGCTCCGGGACTGAGCTCGTATGTCGATATTCTCCTAACTCGAACGAACGTTTCCCATTGAAATGAACTAAAAACAAATTAATTCGTTCCAACCCTCTGAAAAAACACTTGGGGAGACTTTTAGCACCGGTGAATCGTAATATAACATAAACAAATTTAAATGAACTTGGATTACAATGCAGACACACTTAAAAATAAGTTTAATCTAACCTTACACTGGACTTAATTCTAATTTTGTTTTACATTTTTATACATTTCTCCCGGCCGGGTTGGCTGTTTGCCCCGCCTCCACACTGACTTTCAGTCAATATCGAGGGTTGTTTGAGTTTGTATTCCCTTCAAAATATTCCGAAAATGATGCACATAAATGTCCTGACAATAGGATAACGCACGACCACTTGCCAACGAGAAGGAGTCTTGAATTAGCGATCGCTCTTTAAACAGGAGCTAACAGGCTAAGGGGGGAAAAAAACAGTGAAAAAATGCAATGCTCCGCCCAGTGCTTGCAGAGACATTACAAAGAGGGAGTTCAGGGGAGAGAGCCAGTGCCCCTGATGTTCTTATGAGCAGCCAACGAAAGTAATATATACTCGTAGCGATCGCTCCACCATTCGCGCTGAGTGACGGAAAAAAACACTGAAAAAAATGCAACACTCCGCCCAGTGCTCATAGATATCTGTTATAGACGAAACAGATGCAGCAAAAAAGACGCTACAATGATAAACAGCCTCTCATGTCTTGGCCACCTGGCTTTCTTGTATCTCGAAATTTTTCTCGTATCTAGAGATAATTATTTGCTCGAAATTTTACTCGTATCTCGAAATGCTCGTATGTCGGGGTGCTCGTATGTCGAGGTACCACTGTACTCTAGTGTGCATTCAAGCACAGATAAGCATATTTTATACCATCAAATAAGAAATGATTATATCTCCAGTTTTAAAAGACATAACATGATTGATTATGCCAGTGTGAACAATAATCTTAGGTTTCTGAGTCTTTAAAAAGATGAGTTAACATTTATATTCTTTTAATGCGGCTTGAGTGGTTGGCACGTATGCCTCACAGCTCTGAGGTCCTGGGTTCAAATGCATGTGACTGACACTTTATTGCAATAACAGAACAACAAAAATACTTTTAAAAATCATCATATTTACATAGTTACATTCATAATTGAATAAGGAGAAAAGTAATTAATTTTCTTATTCACAGAAGTTTGAAGTTTCAAATTCGAAACAAAAAAGAAGTGACAGTTATCGTGATAATTATCGATAGACTGATTTTTTTTTTTAATCATGATTAAAAAAAAAAATCATATCGCCCAGCTCTAGCTAAAACCAAGATGGTTGACATTCGTTCTAGAAAAGATGGAGGCTGGTGACATGGCAGTGAGGCTTTGTAAACATGCTGGTCAGAGCAATGGCACTGGACTCCTCTAATTAAGTGGATAATTTGTCCATCCTCCCCAATATTGTCAAAGAGTGTGTCACACAGAGGTTCCAAGCAGTCATGAACATACGATGTGTGCTCGTGGGCCACTTACAGCCAAATGTTGAATCTTGAAGGAGTGGCTGAAGGTATTCACAGTGAGAAAGTTGCCAGGCCAATATCCTGTAAAAGAAAGATGGTGTCACCTCAAGATGCAAATTCATGGCTGTTTAAAAGTAACCGTTTAAATTAACTTGTTCACTGCCATTGGCAGAGATAGGCATCCAATCCATTTGAACTGGAAGAGACAAACAACAATTCACTCTCACACTCATACCTATGGACAATTTAGAGTGTTCAACCAGCCTACCAAGCATGTTTTTGAGATATGGGAGGAAATTGGAGTACCCAAAGAGGCACAGTGAGAACAAACTCCACACAGGCCAACCAATCGCAGGACACAAGGAGACAAACAACCATTCACACTCAAACGCATACCTAGGGGCAATTCAGTTTCCAATCAGCCTACCATACATGTCTTGGAATGTGGGATGAAACCGGAGTAGCCGGGGGAGAACATGCAAACTCCACACAGGTGTACCGAACTGGATTTGAACCCAGGTCCCCCACTGTGAGGCTGACGCGCTAACCACTCCCAGCCACCTTTGTAGGGACCGAAAACTTTAACATTTGAAATTTTTACCGTAAAAGCCCCTGAAAGACTTAAAATAATTTAAAAAATAAAATAAAAAAACAGCTAAAATGATCAAACTAGATAACTATTACATTTATTATCAAACTCAAGGACAGATCGGGTCTGCCACAGCAATTGGTGTAAAGTAAAAGTAAGTCCTGCATAGACTTCATGTTTCTCACCGAAATAAAATTGAGATATTTTTTGTAGTTCTCAATTTAAGGGGATGACATAAACCAGAGAATTTACAGTTTTTCCTTTTTGTTTTTTGATTAAAATAAAAGAGTAACGAGAATATTTACAGTTTTTTTACCTTTTGTTCTTTTGTTCAATAGATTAGTAAATACATTTTTAAAGAAAATTATGGTTCCATTTTCAAAGTTTAAAGATGCTTTATGGTCATTTTGATGATTTTCTTCTAAATATGAATGCAATCTGATTGAAAATATTAATTCATTTTCTGAACCGCTTTATCCTCATTAGTGTCGCGGGGGTGCTGGAGCATATTTCACCTGACTCCGGGCCAGAGGCGGGGGACACCCTGAATCAGTGGCCAGCCGATCGCAGTACACAAGGAGGCGGACAGCCATTCACACTACTGCTCACACCCATACCTAGGGGCAATTTAGAGTGTCCAATCAGCCTACCATCCATGTTTTTTGGAATGGGGGAGGAAACCGGAGTACCCGGAGGAAACCCAAGGATGCCCGGGGAGAACATACAGATGAACCGACCTGCATTTGAACCCAGGACCCCATACCTGTGAGGCCAGCGCGATAACCACTCAGCCGTTCTTTGAAAATAAATGCTGAAATAGGGCGCAATCTGAGGACAAACTCTAAATCTTAGAGGTATAGGCAGAAAATCTTTTTAGGCATGTTTATATCTGTAGGTAGCATGAGCCGAAGCTCAGTGTCGTCAGTAGTGGCCAGTTAGTCGCTTTTCAATTTTGGCAAGGACCAATACAACAACACCTTTAATATACGCATTTCCAAGCTCCCACAATGCAGTCAACAACATGGTGCCGTTATTCAAACTTCTAGAAAACCAGGATATTAAAAAAGACTTACTTAAGAGCCACCCAAATTGAGACCCATTTTACGGGGGCCCCCACTCCACTAACCCGCATATAAGCCGCTTTTGTCGGACAAAAAAATGATGACTGAATCGAGGGTACGTCTTATATGCACATAAAAACACGACATGCAAAAAACTGCAAATTGACGGCGCTGTGACACGATGACGTCACGACAAAATGGCGCCGTTGCGTCGCCGCGTGATGTCACAAACCAAGCGAATTCGGCCGATGCTTTCAATTATTTCAAAATAGAGATAAACAGATAAAACGCTAAACAAAATTTATTTTAACGTCTATGAATGAAATTCAAGAAAAAAACGTACGTATCTTGCATAAAACGTGAAAAAACTCACGTTCCAGGTCACTGCTCGCTCGGGGCACAGCCATCTTACCTAGGGCGCTGACGTATAAAGCTAGTTAAATGTGCTCTGAATGGCCAGATGCGAGTAGTCTTGATTTTGAAATAAAACAAAATTCCACTTGGATTGTTATAAATTTCCTATGTTTTCCGTTGTTTTCATTAAAAGTCAGGTTATATCCTTTGTTTCATTCAGGCACCTAAGCAAACAGCTTGGAGTCCCACAGTTGTAGTGTGAATTGTAGTCTTTAGTAGAGAGCACCGCGAACGTTTCCAGCGGAGTTTGATTCAGTGTTCCTCAAAGTTGACTGTAATGTGTTGTCAAAGAAGAATGCTCATCAAGATAGACTTGTTTCTTTTTTCAGATTGAATAATTTCATGTTTTGCATTTACAAAGACAGGCATATTAACTTCCTTATGATATTGACCCTAATAATGTGCTTTTGATTCATACACTCTCAGAAATACCACGTGATGATTTTTCTTCAGATTTTCCCTTCAAAGTAACACATTTGTACTCCCTATTAAAACCATGAATATGGATGTGAAAATTGGGAAATAGGGGGCGGCTTATACATGAGAAATTGTAAAATTCAAACATTTCAAGGCCATTTTCAGGGTGCGGCTTATACGTGCATGCGGCTTATACGTGCGTGCAGTTTATATGCGAGTAAATATGGTAATTGGAACAGGTGTTTTGCGCCGTTTCCAAGTAATGCACTGCCGTATCCTTTACGACCCCCCAAAAATTAAAAACAACATAGTGTCAGAAGTGGGATAAAGACATGTTCGTAACTGCAAAAGCATGAACGTTAAAAGGTTTTTATTTCTCTCCTTCTCAAAATTTGGTGATTAACAAGGCATAACAACTGTTCCGATAACAAAGGGTCCGAAAAAGAAGGATAAAAGCCATCTCTGCATTTTACAAATGATAGTTTTATAGACTTTAAACAGAAGCCACGGGGCTATAATGGGACAACATGCCCTGTCTCTCTTGCCATGATGCCACCTTGTATTCACTGCACCTCCTCAATTCAGCCTTCCGGTCAGCGGGGACATCTTGACTACATTGGATGTACATTGACATTTTTTTTTCTTTTATAAAATTATTTAGACATCAATTGATTGCTAATTCTTGTTATGTGTTGAATTAATCATTATACTCAAGATGGAAAGTCACAGTTACGACGATAAAATACTGTTCTATTGCAGCCACGGAGAAACACTCAGAAACACGTTATCATCTCCTTTAGAATATAATTAAATATGTACAATTGTGCTGAAAGAGGAAACATACTAAACGCATTAGCATCATTCTAGCAAGCGTTGGGAGTGTGGTTGACAGAAGGCTCTGACACACCTATAGAATCATATCACTAACAGGATAAGCCAATTAAAAAGCCTTATTTCACGTACTTATTTTTTTTATACATTCAAATTTGTCAAAGTTGTTCCCAACAGTCTTTTCTTTCGCCCAATCCAAGAATTTCTTCATTTTAATTTGACTTTAAAGGACCTTTAATATTAATAACGAGGAGCACTGGACCTGAATGTAGGACAGGTACAGGACTGAACAGGGAGGGGTAAAAACGGGCATGAATACCAAGTGATCGGACATGAACACACAAATACGCAGGGTTTAAATAGACAGACATGGATTGACGAGACAATTAGAACAGTGGTTCTAGGTGTTTGGTGAGTCGGTCTCAGGGGTTCGGTGGAGCCTTTGCCGCAGAGGTCAAGACACATCCACTTTTCATGTCTATTCACGATAACATGCCCCGCTTGACCATCACTGGCTGCAGATGATGATGTGACATTGCTTGACCAATCAGTGCTGCGAGGAATTTATATATCTTGAATTTGAAAAGCAACATATTTTATTTTCCACTAAAGTAGGGTTCAGTGAATGCGCATATGAAACTGGTGGGGTTTGGTAGCCCCAACAAGGTTAAGAACCACTGAATTAGAAACACACAAGTAACATGAGAGTCAGTGAGCAGGAGAGACACCAGGAGCGGAGAAACGGCGGGTGAAGTCAATGGGCAATCACAAGGACAGGCCACACAGGGGAAGAAACCCCAAACACCAAAACCCAAACATAGCACATAACCCATAGCTAACAATACGTGAATCATGACAGACAGCATTGCCAGACATAACAGTCTACTGAAGGAGAGAACTACTGTGTAAATAGACACATAACACAGTTAAAACTACGAACAGAACAATCTATTTATAGAGCATTAGTGAGATAGAGAGAAGCAGTCAAGAAGGAATTGTTGTGTGATATTGCAGCAGCATCTCTGATAGTCACCAGTAGTAATGAATACAATGATGATAGATAGAAAAGGTAACATTCAGTAGGGAAATCTGCTGTAGTTAAAAGCAACATTGTTACGAATACTAAAGATGTTTCCTATCGATTATATTAGCTTATGCTAACCACTTTACATACTGAAGACAGCTGTGGCTCCAGTGCTGCATGTGAAATACCCGCAGTCCTCCAGAGAAACAGTGTGAAAATGTTCGCGTGAGTCTTTGGCACCCAGCTGAGTGTCGGCTGTGACAGCAGTTTTCATGCTCCTTCACATTGCAGCATACTGACATGAGTGGAAATTGTTTTCCTGATTGAAAGGTCAAATAATCGTATTTCAAACCATCTTTTTGGTAAAGAAAATAAAAATAGGGCAGCTTGTCATGTTATATGCTAATACACCTCACATTGTGCTGGGTCATATGACAAAAATTGTCACGATAAAAAAATATCAGTCGATATTGGTAATTTTCACAGTAGCTATCATCTTTTTTGTTTCAAATTTGAAACTTCAAACTTCTGTGAATAGATAAATAAATTACTTTCCTCCTTATTCAAATCTGAAAGTAAGTATGTTACCTTACTTTATAAGAAACAAGCAGCTGCTTGTTTGGAACCAAAAGACAATTGTTGTGCTATTTAAAAAAATCTCTTTTGAAAAATAGTTGTGTAACAAATAAAAGATGGAATTTACACACTTAGAGAAAGTGAAGAAATTCAATCACTCGTCTATTAGGATCCGACAGCCGTTTCTGGCCACCATAAAAAAATTCAACTCTCTACGTTGCACGGTTTGGACAAACGTAGCGAAAGAATCTTAACACACCCACACACACACACTCACACACCCATAAATCACGTTTTATAAGGATTATAGATTAATTTATTCTTGTTATTAGCACATTTACAGCAAAGATAGGTAATTACCTTCTGATAAACGAACACCTTTTAGTTTTTCAACAACCCACTCCATTTATTAATTATTAATTTATTACTGTTATTAGCACCTAATATCTTCAATAGCTCCCAAGCCATTTGACAGATTTACACCAAATTTACAGAAAAGATAGGTCATTACGTTATGTTTGGTTTTTCAATAATACATTCCATTTATTAATTATTAACATACACGCAAACACACACACATAAATCACGTTTTATAAGGATTATAGATTAATTTATTACTGTTATTAGCACCTATTTTGTATAGGTGCTAATAACAGCTCCCAAGCCGATGGATGTATTGGCACCAAATTTACAGAAAAGATAGGTAATTACCTTGTGTTTAACGAACACTTTTTAGTTTTTCAATAACACGTTCCATTTATTAATTATTGATTTATTACTATTATTAGCACCTAATATCTTCAATAGCTCAAGAGAGTAGCAAGCTAACATATTTCAGGTCAGGCATACTCATCGATAATATTTGCAAATGGTCAAAGCTTTACATAGTTTACATACTTAGGTAAAGGTAAAGAAATTCAATCACTGTTAGGATTCGACAGCCGTTTCTGGCCACCATAATGTCAACTCTCTACGATGCAGGGTTTGGACAAAAGTAGCGTGAGAATAATAACAAAAAACATCCACCCATCCTTAAATCACGCTTTATCTATTCCTACTCCCCGAAACACTTTTTTTTCCTGTCGTGACGGAAAAGACTCGGCGAGACATGATGGTGCTGGACGCGCTGACCCAAGGCGCCTTTCCACGCCATTTACAAACATCATTTTGGGGATAATTTCCGCCAGCGATTTTCCAGGTGCACACACAGACACCTCCTTCCGTACTCCTCGCTTTATGAGGATTAGAGAATAGATAAAGTGTGATTTATGGATGGGTGGATGTTTTATAACTCCCATCATGACAGAAAAACAAAATGTTCCGGGGAGCACCTAGAAACTCGCTGGCGGGGTGCTCGGATTATTCGACGAAAGACGCTTCGCCGACGGACGTTTGACAGACGGACAGGTCGCCGAATGGACGTTCCACCGAACGGTCAATCGGCCGAACGGCCGCTCGGCCTCCCCGGATCGTGTGTGTACAAGTTTTGCAACCTCGGCCCGCGGGCCATATACGGCCGTTACAGATAACATTCATTTAGGAATAACAAGGGCATGTACTGCCTGCCCCCCGCAATAACAAGGGCATGTACTGCCCCCCGCTGGGCATATTTCTAAATACAAGTACACAGCATATAATGACAGCAATCATGTTAAATCCATCCATAAAACAGCATTTAATGATCAAATACAAATACTGGAGCCCTTTGGACATTAGAACCGAGCCCAGGGAAGTGAATTCCTCGGTAAAATGTCGCGATGATGTAGCGATAAGGCAAAAAAACGTCTATATATACGACCATTCGCCAAACGGCTCAAAATGCATTTAATGATTAAATACAAATACTAGTATTTGTATATACAATACTAGTATTGTATTTTATACTAGTATTTTATTTAAAAGAAGACAAAGGAAATTCACATGTTCTTCGTGTACACAGACTAGATGTCCGATGCGCGTTGTGAGACAACGGAGCTCGACGTCGCCGCTTGTCGGCCATTTTAAGAACAGAGCCATTCGCCAAACGGCTCAAAATGCTCTCAAATTCGGTCAAATCCAGCCGAAAACAGCGTTTAATGATTAAATACAAATACTAGTATCTGTATTTGCGACATCAAATGTCGGATAGGCACTGGGGAAACACACTGTTGATGTGTGTGGTGCTCATACTTTGAAAAATTTATGGAGCTCGGGATTTCTTGCGGGGCATCAGCGTTTAATGATTAAATACAAATACTAGTATCTGTATTTGCGACATCAAATGTCGGATAGGCACTGGGGAAACCCACTGTTGATGTGTGTGGTACTCATACTTTGAAAAATTTATGGAGCTCGGGATTTCAGCGGGGCATCAGCCAACCCAATCCGCTCATGTGTCACTATCCTCGGTTACGCTCGGGAAAAAACGCCGCCGATGTGTGTGGTGCTCACGCTTAGAAAAAAATTATGGTGCTCAGGATTCCAGCGGGGCATGTGTCACCCCTGTCCGCCCACAGAGCACTGTGCTCGGTGAAAAACCCCTCCAATGTGTGTGGGGCTCAAATTTGAAAAAAATTCTGGAGCTGCAGATATTCAGCGGGGCGTCGTCCAACCCAGTCCGCTCATGGCGCACTATTCTCGGATAGGCTCGGGGGAACCCCCGCCGATTTTTAAAGTGCTCAAACTCGGGAAATATATGGAGCTCGATAATGAAACTCAGCATGTGTCATTAAAATCCGCCCACGAAGCACTGTTCCCGGGGAGAAATCCCCCGATGACCGTAGGGATATGATTTACCTACTCGGCGGGCCGGATTAAAAATCCTAACGGGCCGTATATGGCCCGCGGGCCGAGGTTGAAAAACATGTACACACACGATCCGGGGGCGGGGCGAGCGCGCCGGCGAAACCTCCGCTAGGCCGAACGGCCGTTCGGCCGAGCGACCGTTCGGTGGAACGTCCATTCGGCGACCTGTCCGTCTGTCAAACGTCCGTCGGCGAAACGTCTTTAGGCGAATCATCCGGCCACGGCTGGCGGACCAATCAGCCACGCAGTGCGTTTAGGACACATCATGTAAAAACAACAATTCATACATCAACTCTGCTTTCAGCTGTAACAAATAAAAGTTGAGTTTACACACTTAGAGAATTTGAAGAATCAATCACTAGTCTATTAGGATCTGACAGCCGTTTGTGGCCACCATAAAAAATGTCAACTCTCTACGTTGCATGGTTTGGACAAACGTGGCGAGAGAATCTTAACATACACACACACTCACACACCCATAAATCACGCTTTATAAGGATTATAGAAGAGAATATGAAATATTATTTCATTCATTTTCTGAATCGCTTTATCCTCACTAGGGTCGCAGAGGGTGCTGGATCCTAACCCAGCTAACTTCGGGCCAGAGGTGGCCAGAGGTGGCCAGCTGATCGCAGGGCACGAGGAGACGGACAACCATTCAAACTCACACTCATACCTCAAATCCAGGTCGGTCCACCTGTGGGGAGTTTGCATGTTCTCCCCTGGCCTGCGTGGGTTTTCTCCGGGCACTCCGGTTTCCTCCCGCATTCCAAAGACATGCATGGTAGGCTGATTGGACACTCTAAATTGCCCCTAGGTATGAGTGCGAGCGTGAATGGTTGTTTGTCTCCTCGTGCCCTGTGATTGGCTGGCCACCAAATGTCCCTCGCCTCTGACCCGCTGGGTAAGCTGGGATAGGCTCTGGCACCCCCTAGTGAGGATAAAGCGGTTCAGAAAATGAGATGAGAGAAATCCGCCTACCATACATAGTTTTTTTAATGAGGAAGGAAATCAGAGTACCCAGAAAAAAACCCACACAGGTCGGGGGAGACAAAAATAATTTCACGATAATTATCGTTATCGTTTTATCACCCAGCTCTAACTTGACATAATGAAAAAGACAGAAATTTCCTGGAGAGCTCACATAATTTGATGCAGACAAATCTAAGCTCAAAAACATGTCTTGCAAGATCATAAAATGGCTTCACGACAGGGGTAAGAGACTGATTTACTGATTTTCACACACAATCAGGTACTATGGAATTGCTTGGTTACATAATTTGATCATTCCACTAACTAGTATATGTGATGAAAAAGGACTGAGTAATTTACCGCCGAAACCAAATGGAATTTAATGAGGCTCTTGACAACCATTACTAGTCCTTGGGTGAGCCAAATGAAATGAACAGTGCTGACCTAAAGCGAGAAGTAGGTATAAAACCATTCATTCATTTTCCATTATGCTTTTTCGATTTCATGTTTAGGGGGTTGGGGGCTTTTGTGTTTTGGGCATTTCCCTTTTGTGACTTGTGTGATTACCAATGTTCCCTCTAAGCTGCGCACGTGCGCAATTGCGCACTACTCTCGTCTTCTCTGCGCACAGCAAATCATATGGAGCGCACAAAATATATATATTTTTTTATTTTATTTTATTTTATTTTTTTTTTAGCTGTGAGGCCGACGCGCAAACCACTCATCCACCGGGCCGCCCATTCATAGATATTAATCATTACATTTTATTATTACTAAATCAGTTATGTGTAGTAGACATGCACCTGCTTATGGCAGGTGTGATATTTGTGTGTGCCCATAGCGAGCAATGATGATGTTGCTCACACCAGTACTCAGTGTGCTCAGGGAGGTTGTCTTTCTGCCCAGACAAACAAAAAAATAGAGGGAACATTGGTGATTACCCATTGATTTCAGTTTCTGATTGTCTCATCAACCCATGTCAGTGTATTCAAACCTGAGTCTGTCAGCCCGTTGTCAGATAATCGATTTTGTTTTACGGTCAAGCCAGTACATGTATGTCCGATGCTACTCATGTCCCTTCATGTTTTCCCCGTAAGTTCGGTTTTGTTTGTTGCTTTGTTACGTTTCCCTCGTTTTGTTATTGGAAGATTTATTTCATAGTGAATGTTTGTTTAGTAAAGAACACGTTAGTTTACTGCCTTCCACTTGTCTCTGCCTGCTTGCTTACAATTAGGTCCACACATGCTCACTATAACATTTTGCGGCGGTGCATCTTATCTCAGTACCATAAGCACGAAGCGTACACCCTGAACTGCTTGCCAGCCAATCGCAGGGCACAATGAGACACACAATTAATCTGGCACATACTCATATTTAGAGCCAATTTAAGTGATCAATTTCAATTAGCCTACCATGAATGTGGGAGGATACCACATTACCGGGAGAAAAACCCGCACAGTAGAACAGGCAAACTTTACACAGGAGGGCTAGAGCCTGGGACTGATATCCTTGATATTGGAACTGTGTGGGGGATGTGCTAACAATTTGGTCACCGTATGTCCTAAACCAATTCATCAACTTGTAAAATCCTTGTGGTTGCCATTAATAGTACAAGAAGAACCAGCTCTAGAAATGAACTTTTTTTACATTAACCAGCTTTGAAATATTACCACTCATACCTCTGAAACTAGTGTTATCGAGGTTCACTCGCCTGACTTCGGTGCAGGCAGGCGTGGGCTCAATTCCCGCTGGTGACGGTATGATTGGGAGTGAGCATGGTCATTTGTCTCTCTGTGTGCCCTACGACTGACTGGCGACCAGTCTAGGGTGTAGTCTGCCCTTCGACCGAAGACACCTGGGTTAGGCTCCAGCAACCCCCGCAACCCTTTTGAGGATGGGCGGTATAGAAGATGAATGAATGACTGAATGAATGAACTCTGAAACTAAGGAACAGATCAATCACTTTCCCACTGTTGTAATCTTAGTTTGGTTACTTTGACAGATATAGATGTCCAACAAATTTGGACTTGGGAGATTGGCAGCGATCTCCCGACGAGGCAGCTCGCTGCCTCCTCGCGGGCCGGCCGGGACAACCCCCAGACTGGCCGGCCCAACGCTTCCTTATAAGCCGGTCCAGACGACCTCTGGACCGGCCACACTAAGTTTCGAATTTCCACCATGCCCTCCCCACCTATTTTTTTTGTTATGGTTACTCGGTTTTGGGACATCTGGGATCTGTCCCTTAGGGGTGGGAAACTGTTAGGTTTGGTTGGGTTCTGTGTGTGTACGTGTGTTTGCTTTTCGCCTCTTGTGTCCCTCCTGGCTTCCCCTTTCCTGTCGTTGAAAAGCTGCGTGTGATTGACAATCAGTTCCCCGTTCTGTCTATTTAAACCACACATCATTGTTGGAGCACCTGCTTTGTTTCCACGTTCCTCGCTTACCCGTGTTTTCCACGTCAGGTTTGATTTTGTTATTTGATTTCTAAGTTGTTGTTAACTTTCGTGAAACCCCTCCTGCCTAAGGAATTAGTTTTGTTTGAGCACTCCATTGCCTGCTTCCCTGCTTTTGGGTCCACTCTACATTTCCACACTCTACGTCGCTCGCCAAAAACGTGACAACAATAAAAGCATTCAATCAATTCAATCACTCCAGTCTTCACCAAGAATAGTGTTCAATTTAGCCAGTACTTGAAATACTCAAGACAGTCATTCCATTGTGTTGTCTTCTCTTCTGTTTTTTTCTGTCTCCAACACACGTAGCACTTCACTGGCAGTGCTGCAATGCATGGGTTTAACATAGTAGGTTACTCCGCAACATTTTTCATGGTCTGAAGCTCCTGCTCTATTTTCCTGACAGCTTGCATCACATCTTCAATGCTGACGTGATCGCCAAACTCCGCCTCTCGGTGTTCCAGCAAAATGCCCTGTTGATCACGTCCGATAACAAAGACACCACCTAGCACAAAACCCTCTTCCAAGATGTTCCCCTTGAAGCCCTTTCCAAAGGCTCTGAGGCCATTCCGTCACATGTAAGCATGCACAGTCGACCAGTGTTGTACACAATCTAAAGAGCATAACAGTGGTTGCAAACTTGACAGATTGTTGACTGTGGGAGTCCTTTAACGTCAGCACAAAACAGCCAGCCACCTTGCAGTGGAGAGGTTCACTCGCCTGATTTCGGTGCGGACAGGCGCGGGCTTGATCCTGTTGGTGGCAGTATGATTGTGATGGCGTATGGTTGTTTTTCTCTCTGTGTGCCCTACAGCTCACTGACGAGCAGTCTAGGGTGTAGTCTGCCTTTCACCCCAGGTCAGCTGGGTTAGTCTCCAGCAATCCCCGCAATCTTTTTGAGGATGCGCGGTGTGGAAGATAAATTAATGAATGACAAATCAGCCATTGATGACACTTCTTTTGTACGCTGATATATACCGTACTGACATGAACTGAACTGTCTTAGAGGCACTGTCATTTCCTTTGATTTGGCAAAAGTAAAGACTAATGTTAAAATGCCTGTCAAATTTACATGAATGAAAAAAATGAGTTAGTAATGTAATAAAGAGCGGCCCGGCGGCTTGAGTGGTTAGCGCGTCGGCCTCACAGTTCTGAGGTCCTAGGGTCAAATCCAGGTTGGTCCGCCTGTGTGGAGTTTGCATCTTCTCCCTTGGCCTGCGTGGGTTTTCTCCAGGTACTCTGATTTCCTCCCACATTCTAAAATTATGCATGGTAGGCTGATTGGAAACTCTAAAATTGCCCCTAGGTATGAGTGTGAGCGTAAATGGTTGTCCGTCTCCTCACGCCCTGCGATCGGCTGGTCACCAATTCAAGGTGTCCCCCGCCTCTGGCCCGAAGTCAGGTGGGGTAGGCTCCAGCACCCCCCACGACAGTAGTGAAGATAAAGCGGTTCAGAAAATGAATTAATAAATTAATATAATAAACCATTCAAAAGGGAAAACAGCTGAGGAGGTCTGTTAGTGTTGAAATCCTGTAGGTGTGTCCATATCGACAGTCAATCATACAACTATATAACCCCTATAGGCGCCGTTCAAAGCGGCAGCCAGTTGCAGTAGCTCCCTAAACCGTCACTTGTATTTTGTGTTTTTGCAGCTTTTTTACAGCTTTTTTTATCCTTTATTTTTACGTTTTATTGTCTCTTAAGATTCTACTTGTTACTTTACTTTATATTTTATACTCCATACTTTAATGTTTTACAACTTTACTTTCAAGACTCTACTTCAAGACTAAAGTTCTGCGAGAGGCAGTCTTTGATCTATTAGGTTAGTTTATCTTTGCAAATTCTGGACATTACATTTTTTACCCATTCAGCCATGCCTCCGCTGTTTTACACAAAGGATCAGCTATTAGCGCTATGCAACACCTGGATGCTCCTGGACCTGGACCTCCCTGCGGAGTTAAAGAGGAAGAGAGCAGGATGCAGAGCTGGACAAAAATGTCAGGAGAGAAAGCGAATGAACTAACACCAGACTCTCTCGTCTCGGTTGGATGGCTTTCAACTGGTGAGGGCGGACAGAAATGCTGAGGAGAGCGGTAGGAAGAAAGGTGGGGGACTAGCTGTTTTATTAATAGTAGATGGTGCAGCCCCGGGCATATTACGGTAAAGGAGCAACTTTGCACTCGAGATATCGAGCTATTAGCTGTTAGCATCAGGCATTTTACATCCCCCAGGAGTTTTCACACGTTATCGTAATAACTGCGTATATACCTCCTTCCGCCAATGCGGCAGTCGCTCGCGATCTGCTTCACGGTACTGTGTCAAGGCTGCAGACGTCACAAACCCAGTCTCTCCTTCTTATCTCTGGTGATTTTAACCATGCTTCCTTGGCTTCTACTCTCCCCACCTTCACTCAGTATGTGAAGTGCCACACCAGGGAACAAAAAACTCTGGACCTGCTGTATGCCAACACAAAGGAGGCCTACAGCTCAGTCCCCCTGCTCTGTCCCCACTGGGCTGCTCAGACCATAACCTGATCCATCTGATCCCCACCTACATCCCTATGGTGAGGAAAATAAAACCTACCACAAGGATCAAACAAAGATGGACCTAGGAGACCAGCATGGTACTGAGGGACTGTTTTGAGACCACTGACTGGGAAGTGCTGTGCAATTCACATGGGAGACATTGACAGCTTGACCCACTGTATCACAGATTATATTATTTTCTGTGTTGAGAAAATTGTACCCTCCAAGAAGGTCTGTTGTTTCTCCAACAGTAAGCCGTGGGTCACCAGGGATCTAAGGGCCCTCCTGAACAAGAAGAAGAGGGCTTTTAGGTCTGGGGAGAAAGAGAGTCTGAAAATGGTCCAGAAGGAGCTGAAGAGAGAGATAAGGAAGGGAAAGACCATCTACAGGAGGAAGCTAGAGAACCAACTCCAGAGAGGCAACACCAAAGTATCTGGAGGAGCTTGAGGACCATTTCGGGGCATGGATGCAACAGTGAGAGAGACCCGGAGTCTGGAGACAGGGAGTGGGTCAATGAACTGAATCAGTTCTTTAACAGATTCAGTCCTGCCCCCACTCCCCTGACCCCCCAGACCAGAAGCAACTCTCCCCACTCTTTCTCCTCCTCCTCTTCCTCCCCCTCTTCCACCGGTCTCTGCACTACTGTCAATCAGGTGATAAAACAGCTAAAGAAGATCGAGGCAAGGAAGGCTACCGGTCCAGACGGCCTAAGCTCCAGACTACTGAGAGACTGTGTGGATCAGCTTGGCAAAGTGATTCTGCATATTTTCAACCTCAGCCTCAGTCTGCAGAAGGTCCCCACCTTGTGGAAAACTTCCTGTGTGGTCCAAGTTCCTAAGACTGCGTACCCCAGGGAGCCAAATCACTTCAGACCGGTAGCATTAACCTCTCACCTGATCAAGACATTGGAGATAATCATCCTCAATCACCTCAGCCCCCTGATGAATGCAGAGCTGGACCCTCTGCAGTTCGCCTATCGTCCAGGCATTGGTGTGGAAGATACTACCACCTACCTGATGCACAGGTCTCTTTCACACCTGGAGAACACGGGAAGCACGGTGAGAATGATGTTTTTTGACCTCTCCAGTGTGTTCAACACCATTCAGCCGGTCCTACTGAGAGGGAAACTGGAAGAGGCTGGAGTAAGGAACCACCTAGCCACATGGATCATAGACTTCCTCACTGACAGACCACAATATGTGAGACTCCAGGACTGTACGTCTGATGTGGTAGCTTGCAGCACGGGGGCCCCACAAGGCACAGTGCTCTCCCCACTCTTCTCCCTCTACACATCAGACTTCAAACATAATACAGACACCTGCCACCTCCAGAAGTTCTCTGACGACACCGCTATTGTTGGACGAGTGATGGACGGGAACGACCTAGAGTACAGGGGAGTCATCACAGCCTTTCTTGACTGGTGTAGGCAAAACCACCTCTACATCAACACCAGTAAGACAAAGGAAATGGTCATCGATTTTCGGAGGAATCCTCAACAGACCACTCAGGTGAACATCCAGGGTACAGACATTGAAATCGTGGAGAATTTTAAGTACCTGGGTGTTCACCTCAACAACAAACTAGACTGGTCCACAAACATAGATGCCCTGTATAAAAGGAGCCAGAGCCGCCTCTACCTACTGAGGAGACTACGGTCCTTTGGAGTGTGCAGGACACTGCTGAGGACTTTTTACGACACTGTGGTGGCATCTACAGTGTTTTATGCAGTGGTTTGTTGGGGATGCGGGAGCACGGAGAGGGACAGGAACAGGCTGAATAAGCTGGTCAGGAGGGCCAGCTCTGTTCTGGGCTGTTCTTTGGACTCTGTGGAGGAAGTGGGAGAGCGGAGGATGCTGAGCAGGATGATGTCCATCATGGACAGCACCTCCCACCCCCTGCATGAGTCTGTGGAGTCCCTCCGAAGCTCTTTCAGCAATAGACTGTTGCACCCTCATTGCAGGAAGGAGCGCTTCCGCAGATCCTTCATCCCATCAGCTGTCAGGCTCTTTAACAAAACAAATAGCTGAGTGTTAAGACCTACCGTATGTATACATGTACATCTATGTGTAAGTATGTATTTATATATACACGTTTATATATAGGTATGTATGTGTATGTATGCGTATATATATATATATATATATATATATATATATATATATATATATATATATATATATATGTATATGTATGAATGTATATATACGTTTATATATAGGTATGTATGTGTATGTATGTGTATGTATGCGTATATATATATGTATGCGTATATATATATATGTATGTATGTATGTATATGTGTATATGTATACATATATATATATATATATATATTTCAGCAACACACTTATTTCTTTACATATTAATTCATGTATTTAATTTATTTATTAATTTACTTATTACCTATCTATTTATGTCTAAAATGCTTTTCCTATATCTGCATTCTCACCCTCTTGCTACTGTGACAATGAAATTTCCCAAATAGGGGATGAATAAAGTTATCCAATCCAATGCAACTGGCACTTGCGAGTGCTGATGATATCGTGAGGTAGCATTTCACAATGTCAGAGAAATCCATCCCAAGACTCAATGTTGGAAAAGCACTGCACTCCAACTCAAATTGAGGGTGAAAGCTCACTTACTCGCTTACTTTTTTTTAATCTTCATACCGCGCATCCTCGGAAGGGTTGCAGAGGTTTGCCAGAGCCTCTCCCAGCTGACTTTAGATGGAAGGCAGAGTAATAGACCCTAGACTGGTCGCCAGTCAGTCGTAGGGAAGACAGAGAGACAAACGATCCTTCGCGCTCACAATCATACCGCCATCAGCACCGAAGTCAAGCGAGTGAACAACACGAGGCGGCTACACACTTACTTAACAACCAAATTTAAAAAAAAATAAAAAGTAGAAAAGAGAACAGAATACAGTGGTACCTCGAGATACGAGCTTTTACGAGATTTACTCGTAACTCAAATGAACGTTTCCTATAGAAATGAACTAAAAACAAATTAATTCGTTCCAACCCTCTAAAAACACCAAAAACAGGAAATTGGATTTGACAAACATTTTTATTTGTTCTAATTCGGCATCTACTAACAAAGTAACAAATAACTAGAGGTTTAATAGTACTAAAATGTGTTTAATAGTACTAAAATTAGACGGATTTTGCGGAGGGGATAAAGAGAGGGGGGAGAGAGGGGGAGAGAGAGGGGGAGAGAGATAGAGACTTTTTGCACGGCAACGCGCTCGTAACATAAACAAATTTAAATGAACAGACACAAAAATACATTTAATCTAACCTTGCACTAAACGTAATTCTAATTTTGTTTAAAATTTTTATACCTTTCTTCTTCTGGGTTGGCTCTATTTGCCCCGCTTCCACCCTGACTTTCAGATGCAACCTATCGAGGGTTGTTTGCTTTTGTCTTCCCTTCAAAATATTCAGAAAATGATTCACACAAATGTCCTCACAATAGGATAACGCACGGCCACTTGCCAACTTGCCCGGGAAGTAGTACTCCTCTCGTATTTAGCGAACAAGCTCCGCCATTCGCACTGACTAACGGGAAAAAAATGCACTGAAAAAATGCAACGCTCTGCCCAGTGCTCGTAGAGACATTACACGAGGGAGTTGCGACCAGAAAGATAGAGCCCATGATCAATGTTCCCTCTAATTTTTCGTTGGTCTGGGCAGAAAGACAACCTCCCTGAGCGCACTGAGTACCAGTGTGAGCGACATCATCGGTACTCGGATGATTCGCCTAAAGACGTTTCGCCGACGGACGGGCAGGTCGCCGAATGGACGTTCGGCCGAACGGAGGTTTCGCCGAAACGGGATTCGCGCGCTCGCCCCGCCCCCGGATCGTGGGTGTACAAGTTTTTCAACCTCGGCCCGCGGGCCATATACTGCCCGTTAGGATTTTTAATCCGGCCCGCCGCCGGTGTTGTCCAAATTATAGTAAAAATCAATGATTCATTTCCCTTTGCCGCTCATCACTCTCAATTTATTAGTCTACCATCAATGGCAGCCCGGGAATAAGCACTTTTGGGCGGGCATGGCAGCCCGGGAATAAGCACTCTTGCGCGGGCATGGCAGCCCGGGAATAAGCACTCTTGGGCGGCCAGATGTAGCAGAACCGAGCCGTAAAATGACAGCAATCGGGTCAAATCCATCTTAAAACAGCATTTAATGATTAAATACAAATACTGGAGCTCTTTGGACATTAGAACCGAGCCCAGGGAAGTGAATTCCTTGGTAAAATGTCGCGATGGAGGCAAAAAAACGTCTATATACGTCCATTCACCAAACGACTCAAAATGCTCTCAAATTCGGTCAAATCCAGCCAAAAACAGCGTTTAATGATTAAACACAAATACTGGAGCTCTTTGGACATTAGAACCGAGCCCAGGGAAGTGAATTCCTCGGTAAAATGTCGCGATGGAGGCAAAAAATCGTCCATATACGTCTATTCACCAAACGACTCAAAATGCTCTCAAATTCGGTCAAATCCAGCTGAAAACAGCGTTTAATGATTAAATACAAATACTAGTATTTGTATTTAATCATTAAACTAACAAATACTAGTATTTGTATTTAATCATTAAACTAACAAATACTAGTATTTGTATTTAATCATTAAACTAACAAATACTAGTATTTGTATTTAATCATTAAACTAACAAATACTAGTATTTGTATTTAATCATTAAACACTGTTTGAACGAACGTTCATTCGGCGACCTGTCCGTCTGTAAAACGTCCGTCGGCGAAACGTCTTTAGGCGAATCATCCGGTCACGACATCATCATTGCTCGCTATGGGCACACCAGTATCACACCTGCCCCAAGCAGGTGCATGTCAATGTTCCCTCTAATTTTTCATGTAAAACATGCTGTAAAACACGAAAAACATAAGAGTGGACAGAGCTACTGCCACTGGCTTCCGCTTAAACAGCGCCATCATGGGGAAAGGGGTAAAAAAAAAAAATACTGCGCGCCATATGATTGCTGCTGCGCAGAGAAGACGAGAGTAGTGCGCAATTGCGCACGCGCGCAGCTTAGAGGGAACATTGCCCATGATGTTCTTATGAGCAGCCTCTCGCATCCGCTGTATGCTCGTATATCAAAATTTGTCTCGTACCTCAAGATAAATATTTGCTCGAAATTTTACTTTCATCTCAAATTGCTCATATGCCGGGGCACTCATATGTCGAGGTATTACTGTAAAAAGCAAAATCAATGTATCAGGAAAGAAGTCATAACAGAAAACTAAACAGGAGATCATACTTAGTCTGGTTTTGAAAGTGCAAAAGATATAAAAATATCAGGGGGTAAAAGAGTTTGATATTATAAGTTCTTATCTGTAGCTGAGTGACTTACACTGTGGTGATATCAACTGTAACACATCTCTTCTGTACAGCAGCCCAAGAAGACTTTTCAATTAATTATTCATTCATTCCTAAATTAGGCAATGGCCCCCTAAGCATACTTCCAAAGGGAAAAGGAGACAAAGGTAATGTATTGCGTTTTAATGCACATATCACTCCTGATTAAAATTCAAACTCAGACACCGTGCTGTTGATGGCTAATGATTTATTGTCTTACCTAAAAGTAGTGTTTTAGTTACTTTTAAAATATGGCGATATGGCACAGATATTTCAAGTGCGCTGCAAGTCCACTGCTGCAGAATTAATGCAGCATGTGAGAAATGAGCCTTTTTCTCTTTGATAAATAACAGTCGAGACGGCCTGGTGGATTGAGTGGTTAGTGTGTCGGCCTCACTCCTGGGGTCAAAGGTTCAATCCCAGGTGGGTCCTCACTGTGTGGAGTTTACATGGTCTCCCTAAGCCTGCGTGGGATGTCTCCAGGTACCCTGGTTTCTTCCCACATCTCAAACATGCATGCTAGGCTGGTTGAACACTTTAAATTGCCTCTAGGTATGAACATGAACATGAATGGTTGTCTGTCTCCTTGTGCCCTGCGATTGGCTGGCCACAGATTCAGAATGTCCCTCATCTGATGCCCATGGTTTGCTGGGATAGGCTCGCGCAATCCCCGTGCCGCTTAGTGAGAATAAGCCATTCAGAAAACCGATGGATGGAAATAACAGTCAGTGCTTTAAGGATGCTCTTCACCTACAGTCAGACACCAATGTTTACTATCACTTACCCTCCGATAGAGTTGGAATCTGAGTGTGGCATCACAGATCAATGAAATGGTGAAAAAAAGAAGAGTAATCAATGTTTTTTTTTCAAACAACAGTTGTTTCTGCACAATATACAAAATAGCTAATGTTGCAGTCTTATATTATTGAAAAAAACTAAATCTTGTTTTGTGCCATACTGAAATATAAGATATGATTATTATGATCAACACCTTTCCATAGACTGAAGCAAGCTAATCTCCTTGAGGATAATGTGTAATGTTGAGTAAATTGTAAGAAAATTGAAAAGGAACAGAAGATTTTCATTGTTATGAACATCCGCAGTAACACCCTCCAAATAAATTAAGCAAGACAATTCCATTTAACTCAAAATTGTTTCAAACCAGCTTGTAAAAAGTTCAAAATCAAAGGTGCACCACCAATCAATCAGCTGGCCAATCAATCGGGGCCAATTCAATCAATCCTGTCTGCTGATTGTGTCAAGAGTCATTTAGCCAGATTAGCATGGTAGCATGTAGCATGTTTTTTTTATCTAAATCAAGCAGAGAGGAACTATTTTGACTGTGAGCACAGTACTTAAAGTACTGAGATTTTTTATATATAGAGTCTATTTATATATTAATACATTACAGTCTTTTCATATGCTTATAGCTGTAATATTTAATAAATACACTTCTTCATAATTGTACTTGTGTACTTCTATTTCTGTATAGGCGCGAAAACATGTAATATAGTAGTAATAATAGGGGTGATCCTACTTCACGGTTTTACGATTATCGTGGCCATGTCTGCATACCTAAGACTACATAAATCTGTATGACTGGCTACAAAAATCCTTATGTGGACTTCAGTTTCCTTATGTGAATCGGCACCAAGAAAGAACATTTACTAAATACACTTTATTACTGTGTGACACAAAAAATACACTTTTAAATCAATAATGTAATCACGAAATAATAGAATGCCCATAATAATGTTTGAAAAGAACTATTATATATGATTGGCATTGTACTCTGAAACTGCCATCCTTGCCAAGTTCAAATGTTCTTCATCTGGCTTTAAAAAAGCAACATCCCACCATGTTCATTTTGCATAGCAGCAAGGCAGTCTCTGGAGCTAATGATTTCCTAAACTCAGTTTGAACTTTCCGGACTTAGCTGAAGACGCGCTCACCTTTTGGGAGGCTCCATGCTTCTACATTGCCACCTGTGCACTAGAATGTTGCGATATACTTGGACTGGAAGTGGGGGATTTATGAAACTAAAGGAAGCTCTTATAGACAGTCTACAAGAGCTTCCTTTAGTTTCGTAAATCCCCTTCTCTTCGGTATGTGCAATCATGGCATTAGTCTTAGACTAATGCCATGATTGCACATACCGAAGAGAGTTTGTGGAAAAGCAAAGCGAAGTTAGGTAAGTCTGGCAAAATACGGCAAAAGTGATGAAAAAAAAAACATTAACAAAAACTTGTGAATCCATATGACTTTAGCACGTTGGCCGTAGTGTTGTTTTTTTCTCACAAATCCGTATGAGTTATGGAAAATCCTTGACAGGGATGTGTCTGGTCTACAATATCCGCGAAATTTGAGGGATTACTGTATTAAGGAAGCTGATTTCCACTCACAGGACCTCCATTTCTGGCCAAACATATGCTAAGGGAGCTTTTTTCTTGCAAATCTTGCTATCTTGTTATCAAAGTGAGAAAAATAACTGCAACACCCAATGATGTAGTTCATCTAACCCATCTTAATTTTTTCATATATCAGCAGCAGTAGAACAGGAAACAGGTTCATCACAATCCTGTATCATTATTCTAACATTGTCTGTCAAACACTAAAGGCTTTATCACTTATTGGCTCTCACCAAATCATCACTCCTGCATGTTTAATAAAACAAAGCAGATGTAGGCTTAATGCCTGAGTAATGAAAAAAACGTACATCCTTGGGTAAATATCACTTTTTCCACCTGTAACACCATGTGAAACAGTCTACTAAAGGCTTATCAGTTATTCAGGAGGAGAAGGGCTTCAATGCAGCAGTAAATCACTGGATAAATTACCGTCTGCAGCTTGTCAGTACATTAAAACGTTGATCTTTAAGCCAGGGTTGTGTCCCAATGTGAATCAGAGCTCAAGTGTGGTAGAAACTCTGGAGGAGAAAATGTGTTTCATGATGTTATAATACCTGTAGCATATTTTAAACCCTATTATAGAAAATGTGAATTAAGCGAGGCATTTCACTAAACAGCCTTCACCAAAAGGAAATCAAATATATAGTTCTCTATTGCTGGTTTATATTTTAAAAGTAATGGGGAAGAAATGAAATACCAAGAATGCACTATACAAATCATTTTTCCTTTCCTCTTTTTGTCCATTCATTGCTGTTCCAGGCTGAAGCTCCTCTTGAGATAAAATGTCCTGTATTAAATAATTCAACACCTTCCTTCTTAGGGTAAGGGCTGGCTGACATCCCACTAATCTTTGGCAGAGCCATGGATTCAGTTTTCACAATGTTTCACTTATGTAATAGAACATCATCACGTAACTCAGATTTCCAGAATACCTCACAGAAGATTTGATCTAACCTGCCTAATGATTTGTATCTTACAATGAACTAAAAGCTTGCCCTTTTGTTATTATCTCTCAGGATGTTTGCAGCTGTGCATGATTATTATTGAAACTGCTCACCAACAAATACAAATATTTCACTATTCAGCTGTCTTATTGTGTGCTGGGTTTATTGATCCTTTTGTCTAAATCCAGGCGGGAAAATACATGTTTGAGTACCCACACACAATGTTTGCTTTCAATGCATCCTAACTTCACAAGTTGGGTTCACAACTTGACAAATGAGTCATTGCTGGTGTTGCAATAGACACATTTAGCTGATTTGCAGCTGTTGACTTCCCACTCAATGAAATTGTGAATGCGCGTGTGAATGGCTTTCCCTTTGCCCTACCTTTGAATGGCGATTAAGGCAGGGTACCCATAATCAGCTCCCTTTAAGTGTGTCAGCGAATCACAGCAAAATGAGAGAAGGAGAACAGAACTTGCGGTCATGTTAACATTTTTTAGAAAACCCTCCCCTAACAAAAAACATTACAGTGACATGTTAGGTATTCAGCAATGCAATTTTGGACATTTTCAATTATCCAAGCGCGGCTGGCTTGGAACCATTTACAAGGAGCCATGCATGCACTTAGGGCTTGTTTTCTAGGTTTGATCGTGTGACATTCCACATATTATATAAGATCTTCCAAAAATCCAGCATGTATTTCTTTGTTCCTACAGGGCCTGAATTACTAAAATCCCATCCAGCAATAAATTGCATTTACGTTTGCACAGATTGTGAATGCAGTTGGTGGGCATTACTAAGATTCTCAATTGTGTGTTTACTCGCACGAATTGATTGTTATGTGTGCGTGTGCGTGTGCGTGTGCGTGTGCGTGTGCGTGTGCGTGCGTGCGTGCGTGCGTGCGTGTGTGTGAAACAGCTGTTATCAAAAGTGATCAATTTATGCGATGTGACTTTTTCACCATGGAATATTTGGAAGAGGTCCACAAGCACAAAAAAAACCCAATTTTAATTTCAGAGCAATTTAGGAAGCAAATGCATTTGATACAAGGTGTTGTATGGACACTTGGCAAATTAAATGTAATAATTACAAATAAAACTCCTACATATGAGAAGGATGTTCACCCCTTACCGAGAAAGCTCAGGAAGATAAGAGGCATGGGCTAATGTCCTTCAGATGAGCTGGTGTCATGTACAAGGTAGGCATCAACGGAGAATGTCAGGGTACAACAAAGAAAAATCCATGTCATGGTCAGATAAGCATCCATGTCTTGGAGCATGAGGCTACATCCCCTAGACTACAGGTTTGTCCATTTTTATTGGCACCTGAACTCACATTCCCAATAATAACAGATGTAATTAAGTACTAACATTTTTAAAAATTCCCCTCCTATTCAAACCTTTCTCTCACTGTAGCATGTTCTGGATTATTCCCTAGCAAGAGGCTTGTCAATGGGGGCACTATATACTATATACTACAGGATAAAATTTCGCAAAATACAAGCATTCTGGGCCGAATGATATCCTGGCTAATAAAGCAACTAGTTTACACCATAATGTGTGCTGCTAATTAGCATGACAACTTCTGACTCCTAAACACCAATATGCAAGTTTCTTAACATTCCCTTTAACAATAGCATATTTGTTGGCACAGCTCGTCCTCTATTAGATGGAAATGTTGAAATGGGTTTGCTCAGTGGAATGTTATCATGAGCTTTGTATTAGAAAGCAATGCAGACCTAGCAGGCAAATAAATAAATTGGCCATAGAAAGGTGTTAGTGGGAACCTGCATGCACTTCATATTCTTGAATTTTGGTTTCAACAATTAAGCACTCCCTAAATTCACCAACAGCTGCACTCAGCAGTGATTCTACCAGTGGGTCTAATGCATGACTTCAAATTATTAAAGATTAGGAGTTGAATGGTAATCAGTGGACCCTCATTGTACAAGCAACTCACCTTGCAAGTTTTACATGAGTTTTGTCACAAGAGAATATGTGTCGCATTATGCAACCAAATTTTTAAGCAAAGTACAGGAAAGCCAGGCTTGATGTGTCCGAGTGCCTCCGCATCCACCAGATGGCATGCGAGCTCTTTCTTTCCCTTTGTGTTCTCAAGTGTCTTGGCAACCCGTTATGGGGAATACAAGCATTTTGCCTACTGTGATAGATTCTTGTATCGAGGTGCATTCAAATCATTTATCCTTATAAGTGAACATTAACAATGGCGCCCAGTTTACTTCCAGGAAAAAAATGTTTTGTACATGTCATGCAATTGTTTCCAACAATTTCAGGGTGTATAATATCTATGGCTACCCATTCTTGCTCTTCCTCCTCACTTTTGTTACATTAGATTAGATTAGAACTTTATTTCATCCCATATTCAGGAAATGTCCTTGATTTTTTTTTCACTAGACCACTTTTAATTTCCTTTTCAGTTTATTTATCTTTAAAAAGGATGCCTTGAATGATTATTTCACAGTAACATTGGGGTTCATGGGAAGTGTTGCATGCATTATTCACGCCTTATACTCCTGTGACTGTGTGGGTTTTCTTCGGGTATTGCAGTATCATCCCACATTCCCAAAACATGCAAGGTAGGCTGGTTGAACACTGTAAATTGCCACTTGATATGAATGTGAGTGTGAACGGTTGTTCATTTTGTCGATCCCTCCAATTGGCTAGCAACCAATTAAGGGCTTCCTCTGCTTACTCCCCAGAGTTGAATGAGGATAATGAATAACATCAATTGATGGACACATCGCATTGAAATTCTTTGACTTTCAGTTTTTCTGTTTTTCCACCAGTTCTACCACAAAACATTGAGTTGCATTTAGTCAAGTGCATTGAAATATGGAGCGTTTCCTTTTTTGTGATGTCTTTCACCACACTGGCCTCAAAATATTGAAATAGAAAGGCAGAAGCATTCATTCTTCTATTGTAATCATTGTCAGAGACCAACATTCAATGATGGCCAAGGGTCACAGGTGCTTGTGGGGTTTCAGCAACCAACAACAAAAAATATCACTTAAGCTCTGTGCCCTACGGCTGACTGGCGACCAGTCTAGGGTGTAGTCTGCCTTTCGCCTGAAGTCAGCTGAGTTAGTTTCCAGCAACCCCCGCAACCCTTTCTTGGATGCGCGGAATGGAAGATGAATGAATGGATCGCTTAAGGTCCACCTCACTCGGACTCTACTCTGTCAAGATTTTCTGTTTTTCCACCAGTTCAACCACAAAATATAGAATTGCATTTAGTCATGTGCATTGATATACGGAGCATTTCCTTTTTCATGATATGTCTAAAATCTATGGGAGGAAAACATATACGGGAGTATTGTAGTGATTTTTTGGGAGCAATATTTATGCAATATCTTCCAGATTAGGGCAGAAGGGTTTGCAGTATGCAATGGAAGGTAATATTCACAATGTAAACATTTGGAGTGTAGGGAAACTACAGCTGTCACATCAAAACTATACAGTTTACCACCCAAATCTAAAAAACAGTGTGACCTCTATTTTAAATGTGACCAGCACAAGCATGCTACACCAGTCATGCTCTCGTATTGCCGGCTACGTTACCTTTTATATATTTGTCAAATCTGAGGCCAAGAATGAGGGTTACTGTTAGGTTTGCAAGTTAACTAAGCCTTTTTCTCCAAGGCTAATATGCAACACACAGAATCTAGCCAGAGTTGGTCAATAGCATGTTTTTTTTGCAGTAGTAGCATATAAATATAATTACGTGAGACACAAGGATAAATGATTTTTGAATGGTTTTGACAACCACCAAGTTGCTCCCTTGATGTGGTAAACACTTAAGTTGTGATACTTTGGTGTATGGTGTCCTAAATAAAATGTACATGGTTTTTTTTCAAGATGGCGCCGTCAGTAGCTCTGTCCACTCTTATTAGTTTTTTTGTGTTTTACAGCCTTTCTATCTTTTTTTAATTATATTTTAATATTTCTTAATACATTCCTTTTTACTTTGCTTTGTACTTTATTCTTTTTACTTTAATGTTTTTGAAACTTTCTTTGTTTTATTAGCTTGGTTTCTTTCTGCTAGTTCTTTTTTGGAACCATTCAGCCATGCCTCCGCTGTCATACACATGGGATCAGCTGTGAACAATATGCAGCAGAAAGAGCAACATCTTGATGCCGCTGGAAATCCGGAATTGGACGAAAGTGCCGGGAGAAGAAGCGACGCTTCAGACCAATCATTCCATCTATTATTATGGGGGAAATGAGATCCTTCCCCAATAAAATGGAAGCGCTGTCGGCGCTTTCCAGGCCGGAAACGGAGTATCTGAAGTGTTGTACTCTAATGCTGTTGATTCTTCAGCTCCACACTACTGAGGCACTGTGCGGATAAGCTTGGAAGAGTGATTTTGCATACTTTCAACCACGGTCTCAGTCTGCAGAAGTTCCCCACCTTGTGGAAGACTTCCTGTGTGTGCTTCCAGTTTTATCTAACTCTACAAACTCTTTTTCTTGTGTCTGTATCCGTTTTTGCTACTGCAACCAACATGGCGCCACTCAAGTGGCAACCGGTAGCGGTAGATCCGTCTGCTCTTTCTCATTTTTGCTGCTTTTCTATCTTTTTTAATTGCATTTTTGTCACGTCCTTGAGGAAACGTCGAGGCGAGGTTACTAGGAATAGGACCCAATCGCGGGGAAGCAGGCGAGGACGAGGGAAATAGTGCTCATAACAAAACTTTAATAATTTAGGCAGGATCTTATAAAATAACAAAGACTTAAAGATCGAAAAACAAAACCAAACCGGACTAGTGAAAACACGGGGAATCGAGGAACGAGGTAACACAGACACATGGCAAGGGAAACAAGGGAGACGATCCGACAATAACATTATAATCAGTGGGGTTTAAATAGACACAACAGGAACTAATTTTGAATCACGCGCAGCTGCACGAGCACAACGGCAAGGCAGGATGGATCTGGCGTTGGATCTTCTTGACCAACGCCAGATCCATCACCCACTTTAATGGACGATTTGGAACTTCAGCTTGCTACCAACAGCTTTGTCAGGAACTACAACATTATTTTCATCACGGAAACGTGGCTACACCCACAAATCCCCGACGCCGCGGTATCGCTAGCTAGCCGCACTCTACACCGACACGATCGTTCGAAAGAATCAGGGAAAAGCACTTACGCCTGTGATCGTGAAGTGCTTTGAAAAGTTGGTCGCCCGCCACATCAGGAATACAATCCCTCGCTCAGTTGACCCTCACCAGTTTGCTTATAGAGTAAATAGATCCACTGAGGACGCCATTGCCGTAGCTCTACACACAGCACTGAGCCACCTGGAACTATGTGAGGATGCTTTTCAGTGACTATAGCTCAGCCTTCAACACTATAATATCGGACATTCTGGCTGACAAACTCTCCCACCTTGACTATCCTCTTCCATCTGCTGCTGGATTAAGAACTTCTTAACCAACCGTCCACAAACTGTTAGACTTGGTCCGCACCTCTCTTCCTCCATTACACTGAGCACTGGCTCCCCTCAAGGCTGTGTACTGAGTCCTCTTCTGTACTCCCTGTACACATACGACTGTACACCGACCCACCAGTATAACTCCATCATCACATTTGAGGATGACACCATTGTGGTCGGACTCATCTCAGGGGGGATGAGTCTGCCTACAGAGATGAGGTCAACAAACTGTCTTTGTGGTGTTTGGTGATTAATCTCACACTAAACACCACGAAAACTAAAGAAATAATCCTGAACTATCGCAAACGCAGCACAGATCAGGCCCCACTCCTCATAAATGGAGTATGCGTAGACAGGGTCCAGTCCTTCAAATTCCTGGGGGTCCACGTCATGGACAAGCTCTCCTGGTCTACCAACACCACGGTAGTGGTGAAGAAGGCCCAGAAACGAAATCCATTTCCTGAGGGTACTCGGGAGGAACAACTTGGACACTAAGCTTCTGGTAACCTTCTATAGAGCCACTGTGGAGAGCATCCTGGCATACTGCATTACAGTGTGGTACGCTGGAAGCACGGCAGCAGACAGAAAAGCCATGCAGAGAGTGATCAACACTGCCCAGAAGATCATCGGCTGCTTGCTGCCCTCACTGGATGATATTGCCAGCTCTCGCTACCTCAGCAGAGCCGGGAACATTGTCAGGGACCCATACCACCCTGGTCACAACCTGTTCCAGCTGCTGCCCTCTGGCAGACGCTACAGGTCTCACTTTTATCCACGGCAACGCACTCGTAACCAAAAAAACGAATTTAAATTAACTTGGATTAATATATACAGACACACTCAAACATACATTTAATGTAACTTTATACAAAACTGAATTCTAATTTTGTTTTAATTTTTTTGTTCTCCGGGTTGACTCCACCCGGACGTTCAGCGGGAGTTTTTAAAACGAACGCATCAAGAGTTGTTTGTTTTTGCCTTCCCTTCAAAATATTTCGAAAATGACGCGCACAAATGTCCTCACAATACGATAACGCGCGATAACCTCTTTTCTACAAAATCAGAAAACTCTTGCCACTTCGCTAGCATGTCTTTGATATCCTTTGTAGCCAGGCGGCCCCCCTCGTCCACCTACTCCTCGCTACTGAGTTACGGCAACACCTCCAAATGTTCACTCTCCTGGAGCTCGATTAAATCCTGTGTCATCAGTTCTTTGTGGTGCTCGGCGATTAGATCATTCACATCTGCCTTGTTAACCTCCAGCCCCAAGGAATTTCCAAGTGACACGATATCATCCATGACAACAAGCAAGCTCTGTGACACGGGAAAATGCAAGCTCCTCCCAGTGCTCGTAGATATCTGTTATACACGAAAGAGATGCGGCAAAAAAGACAGTGCGTTACAATGATAAACAGCCTCTCATGTCAAGGCCACCTGGCTTTCTCGCATCTCGAAATTTTTCTCGTACCTAGAGATAAGTATTTGCTCGAAATGTTCCTCGTATCTCGAGCATCTTGTAGGTAGAGCTGCTCGTATGTAGAGGTACCACTGTATGTGATATATGTGATATATGTGATATGTGATGTATGTGATGTATGTGATGTATGTGATGTATGTGATGTATGTGATGTATGTGATGTATGTGATATATGTGATATATGTGATGTGTGATATGGGTGCAATGTGTGATATGTGTGATATGTGTGCAATGTGTGATATGTGTGATATGTGTGATGTGATATATGTGATACATGTGATATATGTGATATATGTGATATATGTGATATATGTGATATCTGTGATATGTCTTATGTCTTATATGTTGTGTTGTGATGTGATGTAATGTTATATTACATTAGATATTATATATATATATATATATATATATATATATATATATATATATATATATATATCAGTGGCGGGCCGTCAGGGCCTTCAAGGCCTTCTCTGCTGGCCTAAGAAATATCTGAATCATATTATATTTTGTCCATCAATATGTACTTATTATTCCAAATGGTCTGTTAGCTTCCTTTCATTGCTTTTCCCCCTGGTTGCACTGCTTCCAGATGTGTGTTTTCATATAGAAGCATTTAACCAATCACATTTCAGCCATTATTTGTTGCCAGATCATATCTGCCTCAAAGCCTGCACAATCAGTTCTTGCGGGCTCTGCTGCATTAAACTAGACTGTTGCTTTTAACCAATCAGATTTTGAGTTGGCAACCCCACAATGATTTTTAATAGGCGTTAGCATTTTGCTGGCTGGGACATGTCATTGCTTTCACAAACTATGATTGGCTAGTAGGCGGGCCAAAGCAGTACCGAGGCAGCTGAGATCGCAAACTCCACCCACTATGGCCGACAGAAGCAAAAACAAATAGATTCTGTTTGCTCACAAAGCTATTTTCTAGACGGACTTTTTCAGGAAAAAAATGAACATCATTAAGAAAGGGCGATCAACTCCGAAGCTAGCAAGGCTGTTACAGCCGGGAAAATGGTGTGTGGGGCACTTTCAGCGCGCTAACTTAGCTCCACAAGCAAATAGTATATTGTTGTGTTGATTTAGTGCCATTTTCAAAACGGACTATGCCGGAAATATGACAGGACAGGCTCGACTTTCATCATTAGCTTCGATGGCGACAGGAAAGAAGGAAGAAAGAAAGGAGGATGGATATTGTGTAAAAATGATTTTTGGTGAGTAAAATTACAAATATGGCTATATTCCTAAATAATATTTCAATTGTGGGCCAAGTTCTGATATCTGAAAAGCTCCAGTGTTTGTATTTAAGATCCAGTGTTTGTATTTAATCACAAAATGCTGCTAGGAAGTGGATTTTACCCCAGTTTAATTTTTGGCGTTTCACCATTGACGTCCATTGCTGTCTTTTCCCGGGAAAAATCACCCCCCTGGCCTGGTTGTAATGTCTCAAAAGCTCCAGTATTTGTATTCAATCAATAAATGATGCTAGGAAGTGGATTTTACCTAATTTTAGTATTTTAGTGCATTTTTTGTCATTTCACGTATGGACGTATCGACGTTCATCGCTGTCTTTTTACCGGGGAAATGATACTCCGGGCCCGGTTCTGATGTCTAAAAAGCTCCAGTATTTGTATTTAATCAATAAATGCTGTTTTTGGCTGGATTTTACCCCATTTTCGGGCAATGTTTGCCCGTACGCCATTGACGTTCATCGCTGTCTTTTCCCGGGAAAATCACCCCCTGGCCTGGTTTTAATGTCTGAAAAGCTCCAGTATTTATATTTAATCATGAAATGCTGCTAAGAAGTGGATTTTACCCCATTTTTGTGCATTAATTTATTGATTATTTTTATGTGTCGCAGCTGTAGCTGCAGTAGAGGTTTTATAGCCATAAAATAGTTTTTGAGGGTTGGATTGATATGTTGAAGGCGCTACCAGAAAATGCACCGCCCGCCACTGATATATATATATATATATATATATATATATATATATATATATATATATATATATATATATAACAAGAGGCAATTCCCGTGTGTGGTTTCTCATGAATTGAAGAAATCAACACTCTAGGCCAGTGGTTCTTAACCTGGGTTCGATCGAACCCTAGGGGATCAGTGAGTCGTTATCAGAGGTTCTGTGGAGCCTCTGACACGGAGGTCAAGACACATCGACTCAGCATGTCTATTCGCGATAACATGCCCCACTTGAACATCATTGGCTGCAGATGATCATGTGACATTCGTTGGCCAATCAGTGCTGCGAGGAATTTAATCTTGAATTTAAAAAAAAAAATCATATTTTTTTTTTACACCAAAGTAGGGTTCGGTGAATGCGCATATGAAACCGGTGGGGTTCGGTAGCTCCAACAAGGTTAAGAACCACTGCTCCAGGCAAAAAAAAGATATGGTCTTCTTTCAACCTAAAAACTGCAAGTAAATGAAACATCCTTGGTCTAAACACTTTTGTTCCCTAAAAACACTTTTTTGATATGACCAAAAATAGTCACTAGCGATATAAAGGGTTAGGATTCAAGATTAATCCTTGTCATGTGCATGGTTAACTGAGCATCTTAGCAAGCCTGTGAGACCATTTTTTCTAGCAAGAATATGCCTCCTCTTAAAACCAGCCACTTTTGTAAACAGCACAGTAAACCTAGATACATTAAAATAAAAATGATAATATCGCTCTATGTTTCGTAGGCAAGCCACAACTCCCTCTCGCTCATGGTCCCCCTCAGCTGGGTGAGTTGCACCAAATCTGTACAGGAAGGTGTGTTGGGACAAATAGGATAATTAACATAGTTAATTGAAGAATTCAACCGCAATATTGTTAGCTCACTAAGTGACTGGCTGGAAAGGGCAAAGGAACAGATGGGACATAAACATTAGACAGTGTGTGCCCCAGTTTGGCATCACTATTTTTCTGTGCACTGTCACAGCTTCAGCAGGAGACAACAACATCGTTCCACTGGAGCGTAATTGGAGCAGCTTGCGCTTCATGGCAAGCTCTCACTGCCTGTAGGTCTACCCCCAAACATTAATTATGCAGCTCTATGCAGCACTCTGAATCCTTGCTGCAGCTCTCCTTCACTACTGGTTCCTCCTTCTCTGTCCATACATTATGAAGGCTATTAATTTAAACATCTCACCCATTTTAATTTGCTGCAATGGCTGATTTTACAGGTACAGTTAACACATTTTTACATAATAGAATTACATTAAAACTTGAATTGTTTTTAATTCTTGAAAATAACCAAAACGGCTATTTAGGTAGTCCGTGCTCCACCTTATTCTCATTTCATTTAGCTCGCTAAATTCAACATAATTCTGATGGAATTTATACACTATACGCTCCTTTTGGTGGGACTGAATAAATATCTGCATCTATTTTTGCCTTATCTTCAAGCATAATGCAGCTTTAATGCAAGTCTATGACAAATAGTGCCTAAAATTGCCTAACCACATCTTTCCAGCAGTTTGCGTAAAATGCAACAATCTCTCATGGCACTAAACAAGATTGGACCTTGAGCAGAGAAGGTCCATACTACGCGGCGTGATCCAGGTACATAAGCAGATAGAGGGAAACTAGAGAGGAGATATAAAGAGGGGAAGCTTTCACGTGGCGCTACGTCGTCCCGCCCCGAGGCAGGCATTTGGAGGCAAACATGGCAGCAGATTATGGAAGCGGAAACAAGCTTCTCCACTGTTTCCTCGATCTTCGACATTATTATGATTAATTTCACATCGGCAAACGTGTTTGTGTGGCTGTATATACCTCATGTGTACCAGTGTGTCATAGGAAAATTGCCAAAATTGGGATGAAAGCGACAGACAACACTTTTGTCTCGTGCATCCCAGTGAAATTTAATTTTTAATTAATTGAGAAAACATGCAAATTCATTTTTTCGATGTGCAAAAGTGGAAAGTCATCAAAAAATGAATGAAAGCCACAGTTTTGGGGACATTTTATAAAGGCTAGTAATATTTTAGCCATTCGAAGGCGGTAATCCCAGATTGCCGATCTTCCCACAAGACATCATTAATACTCATTATCAGATAAACGTCATTATTAGTAGTTTTTTTTTTAAATATGACGTCACCTATTCAACAAAAACAGGCAGATGATGCTAATGAATAAAAACATGGCAAGGAAAGGTTGGATCATTTCGCTATAGTATTAGGTGAAAGTGTCACATGCTTACATAATCTGCGGTGTGGATTTGGGGTTATGTGGGCTACTGCCTCTTACTACATGACTATACACGCGTACTGGATTTTCTTCCAAGAAAAAAAATGGGAGGAGAAAAGAACATTGAGTTTCACTCTTTAAGAAAATACTTGAACACATCTTTTCGTGAGATTCCTGCAGCAGGGAGCTCGCTATGCTGTGCTGCTCTGCTGCTGCAGGGTTCTCTTCAGTGCATGGAACCGGATGGCGAGCAGAGCACGCAGCGGGGGCTGGGCACTGCAATGTACTGCAGTGCTCCGAGCGCCGTGATGCACACCCACTCTCAGCTCTGCCTCGCAAACATTGGCTTTCTTCTATTTCGTCTTTCTGCTTTAACCTCTCTCATGTTGCTTACTTTCCCATTTTGTAACATTTTCTTAAGACTCAAAAGAACTAGCATCTTTTGTATTCCATATTGAACCATCACTGCCTACCATCGCATTTGTGCGTAACATTATTTGGGTAAGGCTACAGTATATTAATATTGCTTTCCTTGTTCCACTCTTCAATATACTAAAAAAATGATTTGAAGCAGCTACAACGACTGGATGGTTGTCCATCCATTTCCTGAATTTGGGTGTTGTAAGTCGTAAGATCAATGTAAAAACAGATCACCAGAAAATCTGGTGTGTATTCCTTTTATGGACAACCTGAAATGGGAAGTTGTGCTCAAAGCCATCACATGTATTGTGATGAAATTAACCCTTTAACGACCACGAGGACACTGGTGTCCTCTTTCATTGTCATCATTCATATCATCATAATGACAATAAAAGCATTCAATTCAATTCATTGAACCAGATGGACACCAGTGGCCTCCTTCATATTTTGTTATATATGAATGTTTTCATGTCACATCATTTTTCAGTCATCAATGATGCAATTAATGTTCTCAGAAAAATATGTGGTCCTTAAAGGGTCAACTTTTGTCGCTTCACTCTTTTGCCCTGATGTGAAAGGTTTTGCATTTCCTGCTGACTTCACGCTGACCCCACCAATAATTTTGGAGAAGCTGTCATACAGTCAGAATAAAATGTGACCAAACACACTCTACTTCATCTTGTTTTGAAAAATAAAAGGCATTTAAAGAGCATATCAATCTGTCTGTTGTTGAGTATACTGTAATCAATTCTGCGTAGAACTTTGTGAAATACAATGTTTTGGCAGCTTTGGATTGAGGTAACTCGCACGACATGTATGCATAAAGCCATCACACCGGTGCCACTCAGTTACTATCTTTACAAGGGAAACATTAAAATGTATTGGATCAGTGAGGGTACTCATTGCCGTTTCCCATTAGCGTGCGGAATTTTATGATCATTGTGATGTGCGCTAGCTGCATCCTGCAGAGACACGTCTCCGCTTCTTCTCAACCATGACATTAAGTCGAGATTTATATCCATGCAGATGTCAAATCAGTGAAAGCTAAATTCATTGTGTTTGAAATATTTTGTCAAGAGTTTGTGGAAAAACTTCTCATGACAACACACAACACAAAATTAGCCCAGAGGTATTGTCTTTTGCAGGCATAATTAAACAGATTTTGTTTCAGTACGATATAATACGATTGAAGAATATGTGTGAAACGCTTCTTAAACAGTGGCAAAGAAGGTAGAGTACACAAAAACGGCAGGTGCTTTCAAGCTAGTGCACCAATTGCAAGCTATGCGGGGATGTGTGAGATCCCGAAAAGGAGAGGTACATGAATAATTTAATGTTTTGTCCACGTAAAAGACGGATGTGATAAGGCAAGTGAAGTTTCAGGCTAGTTAAAAATTGAAAATGTGATGCGCAGCCCTGAAGTGGTCCTTCTGAATTTAATACTAATCGAGAGTTGTTCGTGATAACATCGCAAGTGTTTGTTACACAGTGGTCTTGTCCATGGTGCTGAAATTTAGCATGCCCTCCTCAGCCTGGTTTTATGCAGTTTTAACCCTGGAGATAAGTCATTGCTGAATAATCCAAACGCATAGATTGGATCTAGATCTGAACTGTATTAGCGAATCTAAACAACAAAACAGTTTGTTAACCTAAAGCTGTAAAATACACGTTTTTCCATGCAATTGTGCAGCAGGACATGTATGAACAAAATCACAGTGCCCACTGCTGGACAGTGTTAGATCTTCAAGATGACATGATCACGACTAGCCATGAAGGTCAGATTTCCATAGAAATCCACAGAGAAGCAATAACTACGCCACAATTGTCCCTAAAGAAAAGGTAAAGTAACTATCTATGTCCAGAAACCGCAACAGCATTCTTGTGTTGACAATTCAAATGTTTTGTGGCCCAACCAACCATGGAATTTGTTATGCTTGAGACCCCAGAAGATCATGCAGGTAGTTAGCAACGTCATCTTTTAACAATAATCTCAAGTCAAACTTTACTGTAATTCAAGCATCTTTAAACAAAAGTATTTTTTGAAGCCAATAGCTGTTTTAGGTTCTCTTGACTCGTATTTGCTGGTACGTTCGGGATTTAAGAGGATACTGCAGCACTAGAGAACCGTGTGCACAAAAAAACTTGCCTAGGAGGGAGTCCCATCCTAACCTTCCCCATCCCTCTGCTTTTGCACAAAGTCGCGATTCTGACATTCTATACTATTACATTAAATCACGAAGTTTAAAAAGTGCGAAACGATGTTGCTTACCTTTTTGTGCTGCCTTTCCACCGAACAGCGCTCTTCTCCACACACACCAGTACACTTTGAGATTAAGAAAATAATAAAATAAAATAAAAAAACAATCAACGTCGGCTTACTTTATCTTCTTCCCACTTTGACAGAACGAGTCTTAACATAGCCTGAAAGACACACCTTTGCTCTGCCTTGCTGTCAACTACACAGAGAGAGAGTGCACCCCGAGACCAGAGCAGCCAAATTGATAGAGATCTGCTCAAAGGGGAGGGATACAAAATACACACACTGCAGTTTTTTTCCTCTTGCCCACTCGCTCTGCTGCTTTTCCCCCTGCTGTCTTTGCCTGCACTGCCTCCTGATTGGCCAAGCTGCTCTTCAATAACATAAACTCTGTTCATTAGTTGGAAGGGGCACCTCCCGCCCAGCTCATCTCTTTCTTCCCATTTTTCCCTTCGAGCGTGTGTAAAAAAAGAATGCTGAGCTCTGCAATTCCATGCGCATAGAGAAAATAAAAAGCAATGGAAAACTTGCGGTTAGGGGCTGTACGGCTCAGAGAAGCGAAGTGGGGGACTGGGTGAGTTCGGGAACAGCGCGTGCAACGTGGGGGGAACAGAAAACAGGGACAAATCGGATGTCAAGCAGCATCAGCCGCAGCATGAGGAGGGAGATTTCCCAGGCGCTCACTGCAGCTATAAACTCTGCTGCAGTGTGCAACCTGATTGCCAGGCAAGGAGGGGGCGAGGGAGGAGGGGCGGGGGCGGTAGGTCGGCTGCAGCAAAGACGAAATAGTCATCCAGAGAGTCTGGCTACCAGCGGTGAATGACTTCGCCCTTTGAATTATTTACTGAAGGTGGGAAACGGTAGAGTAGGCGTGTCACTTCCAGTAAAGTCCTAAGATTGTTCACTTACACAGTTGTTTGGAATAAGCATCGCCAAGATGTACAATGTAAGTTTTCAATTACTCTACAAACCTTTGATTTAACATACCTAATCTACGCACAGTTCACCCCCACTTGTACTATAGTGGTGGTGTATCTGTGCGGGGAGGGAGGGTAGTAATTCTTTATAAGACAATTGACTTAAGATATTCATTCTTTCACTTTCCGAACCACATCCTCACAAGGATTCGTGGGGGGGGGGGGGGGGGGTGCTGGAGCCTATCCCAGCTGACTTCAGGCACCAGGCGGGGACACCCTGAATTGGTGGCCAGCCAATCGCAGGGCACAAAGAGACAGACAACTAATCACCCTCACTCATTCCTAGGGGCAATTTAGGGTGTTCACCAAGTCTACCATATTTTTGGGGATGTGGGAGGAAACCAGAGTACCCAGAGAAATGCAAGCCCACGGAGTACATGCAAACTCCACACAGGAAAGGCCTTACCCGGAATAGAACCCTCGATCTCAGAACTGTAGGCTGATGCGTTAACCACTCGCAACACCGGGCCTTCCTAAATATATATTAAACAAATAAAATAAAGCACGGCCTGATTGAGCGGTGGTACTTCCGCCTGACTTCGGTGCAGGCAGTAAGGGTTCAATTCCCACTCGGTGAGCGTGTGTGGTTGTCCATTTGGTTGTGCCCTGTGGTTGGCTGGTAACCAATTCGGGGTGTTCCCTGCCTAGTTGGCTGGGTTAGGCTACAGCACCCCTTGTGAAGATGAATGAAAAATAGAGCAGGTAATATTATTCATTCATTCATTTTCCATACCACGCATCCTCGCAAGGGTTGCTGGAGACTGGCGAAAGGCAGACTAGTACACCCTGGACTGGTCGCCAGTCAGCCTTAGGGCACACAGAGAGACAAACAACCATACACACTCACAATCATACCGCCACCAGCGGGAATGGAGTCCGCGCCTGCCCGCACCCACGTCAGGTGAGTGAACCTCTAGATGAGTTGACTAGGTAATAATATTAAGATGATTAAAAACAGAAACCAGTGCCCCAATAATTATTTGTTCAGTTTTTAACTCATTCCCTGCCATTGACAGCAAGACGTCCAAACCATTTTTGACTGTAAGGGTTTGTATCAATCATTTGATGACTTAAATGAGTTTCCTTAAAAAGGCTATTTTAAAAAATCCCATTTTTGTTTTTCATTCATTTTCTGTGCCGCTTATTCTCACAAGGAGGAACAGGTGGTGCTGGAGCCTATCCCAGCCAACTTCAAGCAGTAGACGGGAAAACATTACCATCAATTGTCGGGCACGGGGAGACGACAAACAATTCATGCTCACACTCATACAATTTAGTCTGTTCAACCACCACAGCATGCACATTTTTGGGATGTGGGAGGAAAGCGGGGTACCCGAACATAATCCAGGACATTCAAACTCCACACGGGAAGGTCGGAAACCATCAGGGATTTAACATGGAACTACAAAGCGGACATGCTAAACACAGTTTGCTATTGCCACCTGCTCCCAGTCCAAATAGATTGGAAGTCTGGTGCCATAAATGGAGGTAATTTGAGTGCCCTGTAGAAAGGTTTAAGCATAGGTGGTCAAACTGGTCCTCAATGGCTGTAGTGGGTGCAGGTTTTCATCCCAACCGTTGAAGAGGATACATTTTCACAAATCTGGTGTCTTAAAAGTGTCATGAGTTGATTGCTACCAGTGGCTGCTGGATTCAGAACAAACCTCATTGGTTAAACGGTCTTTACCAGATCAATTGGAATAAAAACCTGTGCCCTCTGAGGCCTTTTGTGAAATAATTTGAATATTCCTGGTTTTAAGCTTTCATCAAGTACCCAACCCCCTTTTCTTCATTCCAATCTACTACCACCATTGTGTCCCAGCAGCATTAAAGTACAATGCTTAGGCAGATCAATAATGGATCATACCACAACCATCCACAGTTAAATGATGGCCACACACAGATGTGGATGCAATGTTTGTTCATTGAACAATGGAGACTGCCTGCTAAATCCATGTGCAAATAAAGAGAAACCTGATATTTGGGCTGAGAGCAATGTTCCCTCTAAACTGCGCGCGTGCGCAATTGCGAATTACTCTTGTATTCTTCGTGCAGCAACAATCATATGGCGCGCAGTAAATAAAATCCAAACTTTATTTTTTTTAACCCCTTTCCCCATGATGGCGCCGTTTACGCGGCAGCAGCTCTGTCCACTCTTATGTTTTTCGTGTTTTACCACCCTTCTATCAAGCGGTGAAATCGGGTGAGAACTGTCTAAATCTACTGTGTGTGTGGTTGTGTGCGTGCGTGTCTGTGTGTCTAGTGTGTGCTCGTTTGTCTTCAACCTACACAATGGACTACAGTAAATGGAAATTAGCCCTCGGCTACAATCTTACATATACAAATGCTCCCCTACTTACGAACATTCGAGTTGCGAACAACGGTAAATACGAACATGTCTGCGCATTTGGCATATGTCGAAAAATGTTCAGAAAGAGATGCTGTAAGTTCGTAAGTTAGATTTTGTATTGCGCGCCTTTTTCCGACTAGTGCTTCTTTCCGCCGCTAATACCGACGCTTGGCGCTGTGAGAGCTCACCCAGCATCCACCTTCCTCTGAGAGGAGGAAGAAACGGCTGTCCCCATGAAGAAATTCGAGACGAAACTAAATAAAGCCATCGCACTCTTCGAGCAGCAAGACCCAAATATTGAACGTTGCACAAAGGTTGCAAATCAATTGAATGATGCCATACAGCAGGGGTCCCCAAACTTTTTCTTGTGAGGGCCACATAACTTTTCCCTTCTCTGATGGGGTGCCGGTGTCAGTTTGTAACAGAAAAAGCCATGGAACATTAACTTTCTGTTGTGCCATGCACAATCTTCTCCCTTTGCTCTGAAGTTTATGCACGACACCACAACCGTCATTACAGAATCCCACGTCAACATTTTGCAGCACAGTGCTTGGTGGTGAATTTGGCAGTGGACTCGTAGCGGGGCGGTGAGACCCCTTTTTTCCAACTCCCGGTTCATGCGTCCCATTATTAGACCGCGAGTTTCGGCCACCATGCTAGGAGCCCCGTCAGTCGTGATGCTAGCTAGCTTTGACCGGTCCAGGCCCAACTTCTCCATGGTTTGGCACACTTTGTCAAAAATATCCTCTCCCGTTGTAGTCCCTTTGAGACTTTGGAGGGCTGCCAGATCCTCGCAAATCTCAAAGTTTGCGCTAACTCCACGAATAAAAATGAGCAGTTGCGCTGTGTCTTGCACGTCCGTGCTTTCATCCAGTGCTAATGAAAAAAAGTCAAATTATTTCGTCTTCTGCTGCAGCTGGGCATATACATTACTCCCGATTTCTTCAACGCGTCTGGTCATTGTACTCACCGACAGACTTACGGCATTAAATGCATCTTTCTTCTCGGGACACACCTCCTCCGCGACAGTATCCATACATTTCTTAACAAACTCTCCGTCAGTGAAAGGCTTACCGCTGCTTGCTATCAATTTAGCAACCCAAAAGCTGGCCCGAATGGATGCCTGGTTCTGCTGAGATAGTAGTCCACTTTTTCGCTTTGAGAGTTTGTCTGCTCGTATTTGGCCTTGCAATCTATCGTACTTGTCTTTGTGACGGGATTCATAGTGTCGGCAAAGATTGTATTCTTTGAATACCGCCACCCTCTCTTGACAAATGAGACAAACAGCCTTTTCTTTGCATTGAACAAAAAAATAATCGTTTGTCCACTCCAGGTTAAATATCCTGCATTCTGAATCAATTTTTCTCTCACCTAACTTTTTCGCCATTATTCCGTTCTCAAACAGGTTGCAGTTTTAATATGCTTGAATAGTCCGCGATGGTCCCAGGGCTCCGCCCTCACCTGCGATCGTCCAGATGTCTCGGTAACACTGCTCGTGCATGCAACGGTGGACGTGCCCGCATGCATCAAAGGGAAACACTCTCCCCGCGCGTGTCACCAAAGAAGCAATGCAAAGCCCCACTTCACTGGGATGATTTGTGGGCTCAGCAGGGGTGCAATGAACCAAACACAAGATTAAAATGTCCCAGTCTTCAAGGCCAAATAGGAAAAAAAATCCGATAGCGTCTCTGGTATTGTTCAGAGGGCCGGTCCAAATGTGCCAGCGGGCCGCATCCCAAAAAAAAAAAATAATAATAATAATCAAAAAAAAAAAAAAAAAAATCCGATAGCGTCTCTGGTATTGTTCAGAGGGCCGGTCCAAATGTGCCGGCGGGCCGTATCCGGCCCGCGGGCCGTAGTTTGGTGACCCCTGCCATACAGTGTTACCTCATCATTTATGATGGGAAAAAAAGAAGAAAACTGTGCAATCGTCTAGATTGCTTCTTTCGGCCAGTTTCTAGTAAATCCTCCAAGGAAGATACTCATCAACCCTCATCTTCTTCTCCTCGACCCTCAACTTCTTCCTACATTGAAGTTACGGAGGAGGAAGTAACTATTGAAGCCCATTCCAGCGATGACAAAGACCCTCTCATGATATAAAATCCTCCTCTTCCTCCTCCTCCTCCATCATCTCCTTAGGCATCGAGTACATCTTCCAAAAGTAAGTTAAACTCAATTTTATCTTACGAACGAATTCACCCTACGAACGATCGCTCGGAACGTAACTCGTTCGTTAGTAGGGGAGCGTCTGTATATGTTCATTAACATGAATATAAATATGTTCCAAAATCATGGAAAAATATTGCATATAAATGGAAACCTGACCATCTCAAGTGACACGTTTAGCAGAAAAGTCATTTGAACGAGAATGAGAAGTGAGGAGGACAGATGTGAAAAATAAGGTAAAATTTAAGTCAGATTTTTGCATATTCTAATGGAATTTATGAAGATGTTTTATTCATAGATATTTTTTCATTCATTTTCTGGACCGCTTTATTCACTTTATCACTCGCGGGGGGTGCTGGAGCCTATCCCTGCTGACTTTGGGCCAGGGGCGGGGGACACCCTGTATCGGTGGCCAGCCGATCGCAGGGCACAAGGAGACTGACAGCCGTGCACACTCGGACCCTCACCTAGGAGCAACTTTAGTGTCCAATCAGCCTACAATGCATCTTTTTGGGATGTGGGAGGAAAACGGAGTACTCAGAGAAAACCCACACAGGCCCAGAGAGAATATGCAAATTCAACACAGGTGGACTGACCTGGATTTGAACCCAGGACCCCAGAGCTGTGAGGCCGACGCGCGAACCACTCATCCGCCGAGCCGCCCATTCAGAGATATTAATCATTACATTTTATTATTACTAAATCATTTATGTGTAGTAGACATGCACCTGCTTATGGCAGGTGTGTGTGGCCATAGCAAGCAATGATGGTACTCAGTGTGCTCAGGGAGGTTGTCTTTCTGCCCAGACAAACAAAAAATTAGAGGGAACATTGGCTGGGAGTAAGCAAGTCAAAAACTAAATGATGAAGCTCCCCCAGACATAAATGTACAAATTACTATTATAATCCAATACAAAAGCTTTAGCAAACATTTTACTTTAAAAAAAATCATTCTCCGTCCCAACCAAATATTGGAAAACGTGATACAACTCTCTCACTGATCCTATTGATAGTGATAGAGCTCCAAAACCCACAATTTTGGAATTGCCCAACTTTTTTTGTTGCCTCATACTTTTCAGTTCATTTATCCTTCGTTTTAACATTCTAAGCCCAAAAAAATATTTGTTTATTAAAAGCTTCAAATATGGTAGATAAGCAAACCCAAGTGAAAAAACATTTCCTAAAATCATCTGGATGTGTTTTCAAGCGTCTCAGTTTTCACAGGGAGGCTATAGATTGTGATGGAGATATCTGTGGCCGCAAAGACCTCTTCCAGTATCTCTGAAACTCTTTCCCACTTCAGTCGATCCAGGCCACAGCCTATACTGTGAGGGAGAGACAATGACACTATAATTTTTTCTTATATTCTACTGTCATTCAACACATTTTAGTTCGTACTCTGTGAAATGAAAATAGAAAATAAAAATACAAAGTTTGAATGTAATGTATTGTAGTAGGGTTCCAACCGAGGCATTGAAATCCGAATAACTCCATTTTTAAAACAGTGTGCCCTCATGTCCTCCAAGCTCTGTCTCAAGTTGTCATAGGTTGGCTTTTGGCTCGCCTTCTTCTTAGTGATCTAAAAATTGAGGAAATAATTAATTGAACCATTCTGAACTAGTGTTGCACCAATACCGATACCAGTATCTCAAGTACGAGTATTACCCGGTCCGACAAGAGGGAACGGTGCCAGTACCATCCAAAAATGTCCAGGTGGATGACAGCGCCGCCCTGGTCATGTTACCAGCCATTGCTTGTGTATGAGCACGACTGTCCAACCAAAATTCCCTTTTCGGCGAACTTTTCTTTCCCCGGTGGCTGATTAGCTCCGGCCAACGGTGAGTTCCTGATCCGTGTGCCTTTGACTCTCGTTGTTTTTTTAGTTTTTTCTCAGTGTGCCTTACATAATATGAAGTTGTTAAGTTGTGTGTTTACGTCCTTGTGTACGTATTGCCACGAATCGGGTTCTAATGTTGAGGTTTTATTTACATGACAGTGAGACATGAGGAAAAGCTCGATGTAAAGCTATCGATTTTGTTTGGTTCGGTGTTGTGGCGTCGCCTATAGCGGACAGTAACTGTATTGTGTTTTTTGAGTTCCAAAAATAAATGAGTAAAAACCTGATAAAGCTGGCGATTTCTTTGGCAATGTTACACTTTGTTTACTGAGCTGCCATTCACGATTTCACAACATGGGAAAATGTCTTTGCATTTCTCACTCATTTCAACAGCTTGATAAATAATTTTCTTATATTTTTCCTCTTTTTGCATACAGACAAAATACATAAAATGTCTGGAACCAATTAATTTCGTAAATAGAGGTACCGCTGTATTAGTCTTTTGTGTTTATTTCACAAAGTAGTTAGCGTGTTGGCCTTACAGTTTGTGGAGCTTGGATAGTCTCCCCGTGCTTGTGTTGCCACTAATTCAGGGTGTCCCCCACCTGGTGCCCATAGTTGGCTGGGATAGGCTCCAGCACCCCCCACGACCAGGGCCTGGAAAATATAATTTTTTGGTTCAGAAATATATTCGTCTTGCAAAATAAATATATTTTAATTTAGGCCGCAGAAAATATATTATACCGTATTGTCACACCTATAAACGCACCGTTTGATGGGGCGCAGTCTCATTTTCGGGTATATTTTCTGTTTTTTGTCAATACATTGGGCGCTTCTTCAGAACGGGTGCTAGCATGACACTAGGCTAGCGTATGTTATGCTAGCCACTAGCATACCCATGTTATGCTAGCTGCTAGCGTATATTATGCTAACCGCTAGCATATGTTATTCTAGCCCCTATCGTGTTTTTTTTAAAGACAGCATGAGCAAAACTAAGTTTGATAATGCTTTGAGGTAAAAGGTACACTCTGATATAAAGAGTTCGGCGTTCAACATGCTAGGCTCCACTGTCAGTCATAGTTGTGTATTCCGGGAACTTGATTCCAGCTTTGGCGAAAGCTCGAACAGTGCTGGCCAACACTTGAGCCCAGTCATCCACAATCCATTGTAACTCGCGACATGAATCAGTCCCAAGCCTTTGTTTCTCCTCGCTGTTATATCGGCATCGACAATTCATTCCAAATCATTTCGTAACTCGTGCGACGCTGCCTGCCCGAACTACAATGTTGGCCATCCGTTAGCAATCCGTTAGCAATCCGCTAGCAATCCGTTAGCAAAGCTGTTAAATTGTGTTCACACCCACATTGTGTTGTCATTCACGTCAGGCATTTCCTCTATATAGCTCTAATATGCTGTTTCTTGGAGTATTGGGAGTGTTTTTGAGGGTTAAAAGGGCTGGGAGCACACGGAAGTCAAATGCCTTGCCACTTCCCTGGGATGTTTTGAATGGATTTACTGTAATGCTTGGAATGCGCGGGGAGGCTATTTTTAGGGTGGAAGTCCGCTGGGTTAATAGCAATAAGTAGCGTGCCAGCAAGAAATAAGCCCTCAAGTGGTCAGGGCCATACAAAAATGTAATTTAGTGCACAGAGAAGGTGCACCGATCGATTGGGCGCATCGACCATTTTAGAGAAAATTTTAGACTTTTAAGTGCGCCCTGTAGGTGTGAAAATACGGTATTTAAATTGTTGTGATAGAAAACAATCATTGAAAATTATTGCAATATATTTCTAAATCCAGTGTTTAATATTTTGCAAATTTACAAAAGAAAATAAGTGGGTAACTCGCTAAGTTTCAAGGAAATTTATCACACATGCTACCTTTATAATTGAGTTCTGACATCGAGCGTGCACACTGTCTACAAATTTTAAAAAACAAAAATTAAATTTGGATGACCCCTGAGACTACAGCCCCGAAGTTCCCATCAGAAATCAAGAAGAAAATTTTGTTTTTTTGGGTTCGCAATTGTATATTTATATGCAAAAATAGAAAACTATGGGGAACCTTCCAAAGGAGCATTGGATGATATGATACGAGAGACGAACTTGCGATCCCAAAATGGAGTCTCACCAGCGCTTCGTTCTTCTTGGACATGTTGAGTCAATGTTGAGTACGGAATAACGTTCGCAATTAGTGGTGCGCAGCTCAAAGCATGCGGTCAACGTGGGGAAATGCATGAGCCAATCAACTAGCCCCAAGTGTCCTGACCAATAATTAGCCGCATTGTGATCACGTGGATTCACATAAACTTGCAATTCTGGCGTGTGCACACATGCATGCACTGTACACAGCACACACAGAATTTGACCTTGAATGCATGGAGAAATGCAAGCAATGTGTGTGCAGGCGTGCTTTTTGCGTGCATCCATTTCTCGCACGCTACGGAAAATTGCCGAGGAAAATTATTGGAATAATTATTGTTTGGCGACCAATAATTGATAATTATTTTTGCATAAACATAAATAAATTTACAACGTGAAAGCCCAATTGAAAATATATTTATGGCAATACACTGCAATAATTTTCTACCAATTATTTATTGACGACCCCTGCCCACGACACCTTGGATAAGCGGTTCAGAAAATAAATGAATGAATGTTTCACAAATGTTTTTAACAGTGTCTGATCAAGCCATGAAACCAATGATTTAACATTTGAGTAGGGAGTCGTTTAGTATGAAAAGGGAAAAATATTTTGTATATCTTTTGTCAAAACGCATGATATCAGTTCATTGGCCATTGGGAAGTAGCATTGAGTGCAAAAAAAATGGTATCGGTGCAAGACTAGAAAAAAAAACAAATCTTTGTTAAACTATTTCAATTACCAAATAGTACACAAAACGTTTTCCTCGCTTCAGCACAGCACACTGTCCCACAAGATTGTCTAGACAATTTTAGAGAAAAGAAAAAAAACTGAGAAAAATACCTCACAAATCCTTCTCAAGAGTGAAAATATGTTGTATGCAGGGTTGACTCACTCTGAGCCTTGAGCTCCTCGACCCCTCCGAATCTCTGCTTAAACATCACCGCAATGCCTGCCCCCATGCGGCAGTCCTCACTGATGCAGTGAGCCAGGGTCTCGTCTACGGGACACGAGAACAGATCTCCTGTGGTGTAATTTAGTCTCCAGTTGTCATTTGGCATCTAACCAGGAGGAGGCGACATTTCGGTTGGAATTGTTTTTTAATAAATAAAGTTCACCTATTATGCTGCTTTAAAAATAATAAAAGTTAACATTTACCTGCGTTTTGTCAGTCATCCCTGGTTGAGAGGAATTCTCGTCCTATGAATTTGAAGCACCTGAATGCAGCACGTGGATATGACTGATTTGAGTTGTATTCACAGCAGTGTCGTCCTTAAGGCTAGTGAAAGTTCACAGGGATTTCGCAAAAAAAGTAGCAATTTGTCCACTTGACACACTAAAATTATGCATTTAACAGACAACGTATTGACCATAGACTGGTGTTGACGAAGTCGCTTCGTTGCAAAGTCTCGTTTTATATCGTTTTCTCTCGCGGGAATGATAACGTAAATGTATCACCCTTTTGATAGAGATACACTTAGGGGTTCCCGAAAGCCGCGACGGAATAGTAGATGTTAATTTGAATCGAGCTGAGTAAAAACATATTATTTCCAAAATAAAAGTTTTACTAGTATACTAACTACATAGTTGCTATTTTATTTTCAGTTTTCTGGCTGCTTTAATTTGAAGGGAAAAAAACAGACACTTCCGCCCTTTGTGTTACATTTATTATGTGCACGGCGCAGCGCCGTGCACAATTTATTTATGACTCGGATTTTTTTTACTGGAACACTTGAAACTTGAAAACATGTGACCCTATACTTTTCACTGATTAAAAAAATACAATACAATTTAAAAGGAAATATGAATGATTCACAAGTACAATGTGAATCCCCTGAATGGCAGGCGTCTGTTTTATTATAGCATTTTTGTGATACTGTAAATAAAGATCTTTTCATCATTTCCAGCCAGTGGGTCAATCTTAGTAGTCGACCTCCCTGACTATTCGCTCAAAATTATGCAATTTCACTGGTTAAATTCCTAGAAAAATTGAATTAAAAATGCTAGATGCGTACTTTGTCGATGTTGCACTTTTCATGTTTGTGGTACTACTGTAAACAGTGGCGGTCCGTGAATTTTCTCGTAGCGCCTTCAATTCATCAATCCAACCCTCAAAAACTATTTTATGGCTATAATTTGGAATTATTTAATAAGTATTGATGGACAAAATATAATATATGATTCAGATATTTCTTAGGCCAGCAGAGAAGGCCTTGAAGGCCCTGACGGCCCGCCACTGGGATACGTCATTGCCTTCTCACAGGCGTAGGGATACGTCATCGCTTTCACCAACTATGATTGGCTAGTGATAGATTGGACTAGCCAGAGCTACCAAACTGTATCTGGAGCGAGCTGCACAAGCAAATATATTGTTGTGTTGATTTAATAGCGGTTTTGTCAACCCGCAATGGCTGAAGGAAGAGAAGAAATGGATTTGTTTGCAGATATTCTGTCAAAGCCATTTTCAAGACAGACTTTTCAAGAAAAAAAAGCTGGACATCATTAAGAAAGGTCGGACAACTCCAAAGCAAGCAAGCCTGTCACAACCGAGAACGAACATTTTCAGCACTAAATCGAATAAAAACGTATGCCAGAAATATGACAGGACAGGCTCGACTTTCAGCATTAGCTTCGATAGTGAATGAAAAGAAGGAGGAAAGAAAGGAGAATGGATATTGTGTACAGGTAAAAAGGATTTTTGGTGAGTAAAATATGGCTCTATTCCTAAATAATATTTCAACTGTATGAGGTTATTATTGATGATTTTTTATGTGTCGCAGCTGTAGCTGCAGTAGAGGTTTTATAGCCATAAAATAGTTTTTGAGGATTGGATTGATTCTGATAGCTAAAGGTGTCACTAGAAAATTCACAGACCGCCACTGACATATAGATACATGTACAGTTGTGGTCATAAGTTTACATACACTTGTGAAGAACATTGTCAAAGCTGGATTGCCTCGACAATAATCTTCATACAGAGGAAGCAGCAAAACACGTGGTAGTTTTTAACTCCCGGCCGAATGGAGGTTATCTGGAAAAGGGAGGCCGCTCGACCGCTCTCAAAATGGTCGCTGCTCGGTCCGCTTCCTTTGTTCTTGGCTAGCCCCCTTGGCTAGCCCCCACCCTTCCTAAGAAGGGGTCAGCGGACGGACAGAGCCAAGCGTCCACTTCGAGGTCCCCCATCCAGATACGCCGTTCACTCGGTCGAGGATGGTATTTAATAGAAGTTTAGGCGGAGACAAACTTTAGGCGGGCACACAAAAGGGGTGGGTTATATACAAAGTGATGACAGGCCTTGACCTGTAGGTGTCAGTAAAAATTCTATTCTAGTAACTAAATTCATAAGAGTGCAAGATTAAATATAAGAATACAGTTCATATTTCACAAACATAATGTCATGGCTCTTTTGAGTTTTCAGTTATTTCTACAACTCTGATTTTTCTCTGATAGAGTGATTGGAACAGATACTTCTTTGTCACAAAAACATTCATGAAGTTTGGTTCTTTTATGACTTTAATATCAAAAGACCTTTTGTTCATTGTAATTGAGTTGAGAACAATGGTTTTAATCCTACTGTGGTACTATATCAAAATGAAACAGCTACAATAAAATGAAGGAGTAAAATATGTCATATTCTTCAGTGAACAAAAAAAAAAGATCAAATCTGCGGGTCAAAAATATACATACAGCAGCGCTATTTGGTAACATGTCCCTTGGCCATTTTCACTTCAATTAGGAGCTTTTGGTAGCCATCCACAAGCTTCTGGTTGAATCTTTGACCACTCCTCTTGACAGAATTGGTGCAGTTCAGTTAAATTTGATGGCTTTCTGACATGGACTTGTTTCTTCAGCATTGTCCACAAGTTCTCAATGGGGTTTAAGTCAGGACTTTGGGAAGGCCATTCGAAAACCTTAATTCTAGCCTGATTTAGCCATTCCATTACCACTTTTGATGTGTGTTTGGTGTCATTGTCCTGTTGGAACACCCAACTGCGCCCAAGACCCAATCTTCGGGCTGATGACTTTAGGCTATCTTGAAAAATTTGAAGGTAATCCTCCTTCTCCATTATCCCATTTACTCTCTGTAAAGCACCAGTTCCATTGGCAGAAAACAGCCCCAAAGCATAATACTACCACCACCGTGCTTGACGGTAGGCATGGTGTACTTGGGGTTAAAGGCCTCACCTTTTCTCCTCCAAACATATTGCTGGGCATTGTGGCCAAACAGCTCGATTTTTGTTTCATCTGACCACAGAACTTTCCTCCAGAAGGTCTTATCTTTGTCCATGTGATAAACAGCAAACTTCAGTCGAGCCTTAAGGTGCCGCTTTTGGAGCAAGGGCTTCCTTCTTGCACGGCAGCCTCTCAGTCCATGGAGATGCAAAACACGCTTGACTGTGGACACTTGACACCTGTGTTCCAGCAGCTTCTGGATTCTTGGCAGATCTGCTTTTTAGTGATTCTTCATAAGTATATATATATATATATATATATATATATATATATATATATATATATATATATATATATGTGTATATATATATATATATATATATATATATATGTATATATGTATGTATATATATATATATATATATATATATATATATATATATATATATATATATATATATATATATATATATATATGTATATATATATATGTATATATATACAGACGCTCCCCTACTTACGAACAACGGTACATACGAACATGTCTGCAAATTGCGTTTAAGTCCAAAAATGTTCGCAAGTCCAATTTTGTATGTCGCGTCTTTTTCGGAGTAGTACTTCTTTCCGCCGCTAATACCGACGCCTGGCGCTGTGAGAGCTCAGCTCACCCAGCATCTACCTTCTTCGTTGCAATGCGGAAGTGCGTGAATGTATCTCCAGTGTGCAAAGAACCTTTTTCATTTGTATCATTAAATATCTCATGCATCCAATATTGAAAATTTTGTATGTCGCGTCTTTTTCGGAGTAGTACTTCTTTCCGCCGCTAATACCGACGCCTGGCGCTGTGAGAGCTCAGCTCACCCAGCATCTACCTTCTTCGTTGCAATGCGGAAGTGCGTGAATGTATCTCCAGTGTGCAAAGAACCTTTTTCATTTGTATCATTAAATATCTCATGCATCCAATATTGAATATGGTTGGTAAAAAGCTAAAGGCTTCTATTGAGGGAGTTGCAAGGAAGAGGCAAGCCATTTCATTTGAAACGAGTGGCAATAATAACGAAGCTTGATGCGCGTCAGAAAGTGGTGAGCGTTGCACATTCAGTACCATTTATAAACAGAAAGATCGAGCAGCAGGACCCAAATATTGAACGTTGCACAAAGTTTGCAAATCAATTGAATGATGCCATACAGTGCTACTGCATCATTTATGATGAAAAAAAGAAGAAAACTGTGCAATCGTCATTAGGTCGCTTCTTTTGGCCAGTTTCTAATACATAAATCTATCTCTCTCTCTACAGTACTGTACATATTCTCTCCATTTTATTAAATGTTTTTTTTTTCAGTACAAACCAATGCGTGTTACTTATACAAGCCTTAAACATACAAATGCACTTATATAAACCTTCAATATACTTATATAGGCCTTAAACATAAATTATAATACAAAATATAGCACTAAATCAACTTACAAACAAATTCAACTTATGAACAATCGCTCGGAACCAATTGCGTTCGTAAGTTGAGGAGTGTCTGTATGTATGTATGTGAAATATGAATTGTATTCTTATATTTAATCTTGCACACTTTTGCACTCTGATGTATTAGAAGTCACTAGAATAGAATTTATCTACACCTATTGGTTCAAATGTGCACTACACCATTTTGTCTCCCACCTCCTTCATTTGTATTAACGCCTCCCATTTTTATGACTTGTCTTATCTCTATTAAAAACACCGTTGAAGCAGGTTTAGGGCGGGAAATAGCTTGGAGAGGCCTGGAGAGTAGTCACATTCTCCGGCATCTGAGTTCTTGCTTGACCCCCGCCTCTGCAGACGCGGCCTTGAATTTCATTCTTTCTGTCTCAATGTGTGCTCTTGTGTTCGAGTTTATTTAAGTGTTGGCAAGTAGCCCCAACATTCTGGTGCCGAAACCCGGGAAGATTCGCATCTTGATTTTGGATCGCGAAAAATCAATCCAAAAATCTGACGTCAGCTGTTTCCCCATTGAGGAGAAGGGTGATCGATTCTCCGCTGTCCAGAAGAAGGAAGCGAATCCATCCCACCGGACGCAGAGCGCACCTGAGCGGTAAGGCACTTTTAAAATTAATTTGTAGAATCCAACCCAAAAAAAAAGAAAAGTTGCGTATACTCTTCTCTGTGTGTCGGAGATTCTTCTTTCTGTGTGTCGGAAAGACATTTTTCTGTTTGTCGGAATTATGTTTAATAGTATACAGCACGATAAAAGGCTGTGTGTCGGCCTCTCTGCCTAATCAGCAGACAAAGGGGAAGGTAGGGGCCCCCCCGCCAAGGGACTTCGAGGGTTGTGTTAAAAATATAGAAGAAAAATATTGTTATACTGTGCCAAGAGAATGAAAGAGCTCAATATAAAGAAAAAATATATAGAATAATAACTATAAAACTTGCAAGTAATCTTCATAAGGAGAAATTCAAACCAGAGCACTAGTGACACGCTCGTAAATCACAACTTTGCCGCGCAAAACAAGAGTCTAAACGACTACTTAGGTGGATAAATAAGATAGTAAATTAAACGGGACGTCCCTAAAGAAGGTGAGTAAACACCGCAGTAAATAAAAAGTCATAAATGCGTTACGGGAATAGCAGAATTTGCAAATATAATTATTTTTAAGAAAAATAAAAAAATCTTCAAACAAAAGAAAAGTCTCCAAAATGGGATTGAAAAGCAGCAAAGAAGTTCCAACCGACATGAAGTTTATGCTTAAACATTTTCCTGATAATTGCACTTATATGGAAAAATGGAGGAAGAATAAAGAGTGGGATGGGAGACTTTTGGAAGAGCCATTACAGGCCATAAAGCGGAAATTGCAAGTGGAGAAAGCTGTTGAAAGTGGAAAAAAGGAGAAGATATGTAGAGAGCTTGAAGATATTCAGGTTTGGATCGTCCAGGCCCAATTAAGACATAAGAAAAAGATTATTAAGAAAATTAAACAAGCTGAACAAAAAACAAGTATGACAGCTTTGATTGATATTAGACCTCATGAAGAAACACTGGCCCCCTCCTCAGCCCCCCGCTCCGGCGACAGACCGTACCAGGCTCCTTTCACTACAAGCCAAGAGCACAATGCGGGAGGGGGACCTCCAATGCACACACAAGAACAACATCTCAAGTTACAAAATGTCTCTTGCATACCACACGATGAAGTAAGGAGGGGTGAGCCAGAGCCCACAGATGCCCCTGCAGGACCAGCAGGAGTCATCAAAATGCAGACGAGAGCACAAAAAGAAAAAAGGGGGGGGCAACAACTCTATCCTTCCTTGATAGCATTTGAAGGACCTCACGCTGACCCACAGCCATGGGCACCACCAAGCCAAATGTACCCCATGGTTGAAGTTGCAAATCCACACTTTCAAGTGAACGGAGATCGCGATCAAACCATTCTCGTCCACCGTCCATGGACCGAGTCCGAATGCACCGAAGCATGCAAAGGACTGGGAGACCCAATAAAGAACCCAATTGAATGGACCAATAATTTTGAACAGCTGAGACAAAGTTTCCACCTGAATGGAGCTGAGACAAGAAAGGCATTCACCTTGAGTCTGGGACACAACTGGGCCAGAGTAAGAGGAAACTTCGACGAGAGAAACAACCAAGGAAAAATCCACCCCCATGATTCAGAATACCTAACGCAGCTAGTGGAAAGAGTCCTGACCCGAGTTCGAGACACGTGGCGCCCTACACCATGTTATGACAAAATCAGAGCCACAACACAGGAACAAGGAGAAGGAATTCATAAATTTAGAGCAAGATTTGAAGAAGTGTTCAAAATCCACAGTGGGATAACAGAAGACCAAAATGAGCAAGGAGCGTACCAAGCCCAATTGAGACAAGGGTTCCTGGAAGGGCTCCAGCCCCAAATCAAAGGGTTTGTGCAGAAGTACTGTGTCACATACCGAACCATGCCAATGAATCAACTAATGGAGTGGGCGATTCATGCCGAGGAGAGACACCGCCAAAAACAAGTAAGCTCCGGAGTTAATACTCTTACCCAAGCCATGGCCTCATTGGTGAGCCAAGAGTCATCAGAAATATTCTACCAACGAGGACGTGGAAGAGGAAGAGGCCGAGGAAGAGGCCGAGGAAGACACGGCCCACCAAGAAAAGCAAACCCAGATGACAAGTGTTACAATTGTGGACAGAGAGGACACTTTGCTCGAGACTGCAAAAATCCACCAACGTGGAACCAGAGACCCCCACCGTTCAACCCTGAAAATCAATATCAAGAATGACGCCAGAGGAAAGAGAAATGGAAGCCTAACACGGAAGAGGAAACTGAAGAAAGCGATGGGGAGGACGAAGAAACCCCCTGCTCGCCAGTAGAAGTGTTAGACTTAACCGAAATCATGTCCACCCTCTGGGACAGAGACAGCAAACCATACTACACCTTGCTGGTGGGACAAAGTCAAACACCAGTAAGATTCTTATGCGACACTGGAGCAGATAAATCAGTCATCAAAGACAAAGTGCCAGGATTGGTACCAGGAAAGGAATGGATCACTGTGATAGGAGCAGGAGGACACATGGAGCTGTTGAAGAAGTCGAAGAAAACAAAAATAACAGATGAAAATGGACGAGATCATGAAGCAAAGTTCGTCCTAAGTAAGAACTGTCCTGTGAACCTCCTGGGAAGAGATCTACTCCGTAAACTGGGAATCAGCCTTATCCCCACGGATGATGGTATGAAACCAGTACACAGGTGGGAAGAAGCGGAAATCCAAGTAGTCGAAGATCAAGAGGAACCTTATACGTTCTACTCCCTAGATTTAGCAACACAAGGGCCCTCATCTGTAATCCGGCATTTAAAATCCAAAGTCGAAAATGTAAATGGCCAAACACAAACCCACTGGCCACTACACATCACCATGAAGTTTGGGAAAGCCAGACCGGAATTTGTTAAACAGTTTGAGCGACTGGGACCCCAACTAGTTCGACTGCAGTACTTGTACTCCACGACAGAGGGGGATGCGGCCACCTCAGTGGACTTGCCGCCTCAAGCGGAAAAACTGCTACAGTTTGGGATAACACCCCATGTGTCCATAAAGAGAAAACCCCACAGGTCCTGGAAAGACCTAGGACACATGGTGCAATTCTTGGAGACCAGAAGCGAGGAGTCGTGGTCACATCAGACTCCCACAGTCAGCGTACTGACAAACACCCCATATGGAACAGTGACAAGACATAAGCTGAAGTGGATGACTCAAGCAAGTCCGAAAACGCATTTGACTGCATGACAAGACTACATACTGCTACAAGCTGAAGACTTCCCTACAGTACCGAGTTCACTGTGGTCCAAATCAAAAGCAGACGTAGGAAAAATGACCACAGCAAAGGAAGTAAGAATTGAGCCCAAGACATCATTTCGACCACGAGCCAAACAATACGCCCTTAAACCAGATGCTATAGATGGCATCCGACCAGTAATTAAAGAAATGCTCGAAGCAGGCATTCTAATTGAAAGTCCATCAAGCGAATGTAACACGCCTATCTTTCCCGTGAAGAAAACAGAGACAGGAACGTGGAGATTGGTCCAGGACCTAAGACGGGTCAACGAAGCAGTGAGATCCAGAGCACCCTGTGTACCAGACCCACATAAACTGTTGAACGAGTTAAAACCACATCAGAAATTCTTTACAGTAATTGATCTAAGCAATGCATTTTTCTCTGTTCCATTACACAAAACAGCCCAAGACTGGTTTGGTTTCACGTTCGAAGGAACCAAATACACATACACAAGGCTGCCACAGGGGTTCTGTGACAGCCCCACAATATTCTCACAAGAGATCGCAGCATGTATAAATCAGCATGAACATAAAGACACCACACAGATCTTAGTATATGTAGACGACATACTGATAGCCAGTCCCACAGAAGAAGAAAACAAAGAAGAAGCGATCAGATTATTCAAACATCTGGAGCAAACTGGGAACAAAGCGTCGCTGAAGAAACTGCAGTACTGTCAGGAGTCAGTCACCTTCCTGGGACACCGAGTCTCACAGAAAGGAAGGGAACTAACGGATGGAAGACGAGAAGCCATCCAGCAATGTCCGACACCACAGACGAAAAAACAAATGATGGCCTTCTTAGGCCTAACTAACTACTGCAGGAGTTGGATTCCAAACTATGCAGAACTAACTCAACCACTGCTAGACATGATCTATGCTACTGAGATGACAATGAGAGACCCAGTAACATGGACTGAAGAAGGAAACCGAACATTCATGGAAGTGAAGCAACAAATCCTGGAATCAGGAGTCCTAGCGCTTCCTGACTATGAAAAAACATTCACCCAAACAGTGACTTGCAAAGGAACATTCATGACATCAGTGTTACTACAACCACATGGAACAAAGATGAAACCAGTAGCGTTCTACTCAAAACGACTGGACCCAGTTGCAGCTGCTCTACCTCCGTGTGTACGAGCAGTGTGCGCAGCAGCATTGGCCGTCCAGATGACAGCTGAACTTGTACTGTTCCATCCACTCACACTCCAAGTCCCCCATGAAGTGGATCTACTGATAACACAACCCAAAATGTCATTCCTGTCACCAGCAAGACACCTGGCCATAACAGCCACATTGTTATCGCAACCCCATCTCACCATTAAGCGATGCAATACCTTGAACCCAGCAACGTTAATACCAACTGAAGAAGACGGAGATCCACACCAATGTGATGAAAGAACCAGCGAAAGCTGTAAACCAAGACCAGATCTCAAAGATACTCCTATTCCAGACAGCACTTATGTATACGTAGATGGATCAGCATCCAAATCAGAACAAGGAAGAAATCAAGTAGGATTCGCAGTCGTCACAGACAACAAAGTCTTATGTGCAGAAAAATTGCCATCTAATCTATCAGCTCAAGCTGCAGAAATTATAGCATTGACAAAGGCATGCAAATTGTTTAAAGGTAAGAAGGTCACCATTTATACAGACAGCCAATATGCACACTCCACTCTACATGTATTTGCCGCACAATGGAATAGAAGAGGGATGAAAACATCCACAGGCAAATCAGTAGAACATGCCAAACTGCTGAAACAATTACTTAATGCAGTACTACTTCCAAGCCACATAGCTGTATGCAAATGTAAGGCACATACTAACAGCAGCGACAGAATTAGTAGAGGAAATGCTAGAGCAGATACAGCAGCTAAAGGAGCAGCACAAACACTTACTGCACAGTATACACAACAACAACAACAACAAAATGAGTCAATCCCAAAAACAGTATTGATTGATATGCAAAACATTGCACCACAGAAAGAAAAAGATGCATGGATACTTAAAGGCGCAGAACAGTCTGCAGACGGCCTATACACAACAAAAGGCCTACCATGCTTACCAAAGAATTTATTCCAAATGGTAGCAAAATTGAGCCATGGAAAGTCTCATGTCTCAACAGGGGGAATGATTAATATGGTACAGCGTGTGTTTTATGTGCCAACAGGTCTAAATACCTACTTTAAAAAATTTTGTAAGAACTGTTTAATTTGTTGCAGACATAATGTGCAAGGTAACCTCAGGCCCAAACGAGGCCAATGCCCAAAAGGTACCTACCCATTTGAAATTATACACATGGATTTCATTGAATTATCCAGAAGCAACCAATATAAATACTGTTTAGTCTTGATTGACTCATTCTCAAAATGGACTGAAATAGTCCCTTCAAAATCACCAGACGCATTGACGGTGGCTAAAGCTATCTGTAAACACATAATCCCAGAACATGGGATCCCCAGAATCATCTGGAGTGACAATGGAGCTCATTTTGTAAACAGCATAGTACAACACATGGCAAAACACCTAGGAATAAGTTTAAAAAACCACTGCTCGTACCATCCGCAAAGTGCGGGACTGGTAGAGAGAACAAATGGTACAATAAAACTAAGGCTTAAGAAAACCATGGAAGAGACAAAAAAGCCATGGCCAGAATGCCTATCACTGGTCAAAACATATATGAGAATAGTACCAACTAGCTCAGGATTAACACCTTTTGAGATAGTTCATGGAAGACCATTTCAACTTCCCCTATGGGAAGGTGAACCATGGCAAGAGACTAAGGGCGAGGCAGATCCACTCACAGAGTGGATGGTAAAAATGTTTAGAGAAAAACTTGTCCAAAATACATGTAAGCTGCCGCTATCCCCTTTGTCTCCCTTGCAGGAGGTGGTGAAGCCTGGTGACCAGATCCTGATTCGAGTCATAAAAAGGAAGTCCTGGTCCTCGCCACGTTGGGAAGGCCCATTCGTGGTTCAACTCACCACCCCCACAGCAGTAAAGATTGCTGAGAGGTCGACGTGGATTCACCAATCCCAAGTCAAAGTAGTTCGAGAAATCGGTGACTCTGAGTAGACTGGAAGTCGGACGGTGCCAAAACCCTTGTTCGTGAAAAACTCATCTGACGTCTGCTCACCTGCCACGAGCACCCCTCACCTAACCTTGACCTCTCATAGTCTTTGCACCCTCACACAGAAGCCAAAATGAAAGCTGTTGCCACCCTCATCACAGTGACTGTACTGTCAGTGACAGCCTGGGTGTGGCTGAATGCCCCGCCCCCAGAGATTCGAGTTGAAAAACGAGACAATGCTGTGATCCTGTCACAGAGGAGAGTGAAGTGGTATGAAAAGAACAATCCAAAGAACCACTACGAAGAAAATATGTGGTATAATTTCATGGTATTTCAGAAAAAACTAACTGGTGTGAAAGAAAGTTGTTATGTGTGTAGTCGTATGCCCTATTCCACAGGTACCCCACCAGTGTATCCCAAGCCGATTGACCCCTATGCCTATAACACCTACACACCTCTATGGTATCCCGACATCCTGAGATCACGGTACCTGTGGAATGTAATTAGATCTGTAGTTCACAAAATTGATGCCACTGTACCACCTTTAACAGGTAGAAAATTCACAAGGTTATTGAACTATGATTGGACAAATCTAGCTATGTTAAACAACGTCCCATTCCCACGCGATTTTAAGGCTGTGTGTTTCGCTAGTAACATGGCATTATGGGGCAACTCTAGACCGGTAGGAGAAGTCCCCATGAAATACTGTAGTGAGGTACTTACTCCGTGCACACGAGACACCACTAACAAAGCCAGGTTCAATGCCACAGGAGCACCCCTGGGTGCCACCTGCAGGGACTATTACACTGTCCCCGATGTGATGGGCACTGATCCTCAAGATGATGGGTATTGGATGTGTGGATATACGGTGTATTTGGGTTTGCCCACAGCATGGAAAGGTCGTTGTGCAATGGTGCAGATGGTCCAAGATGCATTCATTTTAAGGGGAGTGAAAATACCAGTAAGAAATAAGAGATCAACACCAGTGCAATTCAAACCACATGATTCAATTTGGGGCAGTGATGTTCCTGATGATCATAAATTATGGTCCACCCCCCAAAAAATCATATTGTCACTACTTCCCCAGCTTGGAGTGGGTAAACTTATGCTCCGTGTAGAGACATTGAATTATCGCATGGGACTGTTCATTAACCAAACAGTCAAGGCCCTACAAGGTATAGCAGATGAATTGAAAGCCCTTAGAGAAATGGAGTTGCAAGACCGAATGGTCCTAGATTTGATAACAGCTAAGGATGGAGGTGTGTGTGCCATAGTTGGAGAACACTGTTGCACCTTCATCCCAGATGAAACCGGTGACGAAGGTAACATAACTCGTGCCATAGCTGAAATGAAAGCCCTAGCCAACACCATGGCCCAGGATCACTCAGCCGTAGGTGCATCACTGTGGTCGTGGTTCACAACCGGATCATGGTTCCATATTCTGATTAAATTTGCAACTCCCTTTCTTGCGGTTTTACTACTATTCTGTATTTTCTTAATGTGTGTAATCCCTTGTATGAAAGCTATGATTCAAAAATCTATCCAGCACACGCTGGTAGCTTACAGTGACATACAGTACCACAGCATGACAAACCATGCTGGAGATTCTTGCACTCCTCCAAAGTGTGACGAATCCCAGAATGTTGAGTCCTCTGGGTAAATGTACTTGTCTTGACTTAAAAATTGTGTTCGCTCATTAAGAGGGACGTAGAGGAATTTTTTCTCAAGTACCGCTGAGTAAACTTGAGTTTTCGCCTCTGCCTTGACAAGTGACTTTGTTATTTTCCATACCCTATGAATAGTAACTGATGATGATATTTGCATTCTAAAACCTGAAAAGGAGGGATACAAATTGATGTTTAAAGAAATTTATTTTAGTTACTTCAGGGGGGAAATGTGAAATATGAATTGTATTCTTATATTTAATCTTGCACACTTTTGCACTCTGATGTATTAGAAGTCACTAGAATAGAATTTATCTACACCTATTGGTTCAAATGTGCACTACACCATTTTGTCTCCCACCTCCTTCATTTGTATTAACGCCTCCCATTTTTATGACTTGTCTTATCTCTATTAAAAACACCGTTGAAGCAGGTTTAGGGCGGGAAATAGCTTGGAGAGGCCTGGAGAGTAGTCACATTCTCCGGCATCTGAGTTCTTGCTTGACCCCCGCCTCTGCAGACGCGGCCTTGAATTTCATTCTTTCTGTCTCAATGTGTGCTCTTGTGTTCGAGTTTATTTAAGTGTTGGCAAGTAGCCCCAACAATGTATATGTATATATATATATATATATATATATATATATATATATATATATATCTCCAGTATTTGTATTCAATCAATAAATGATGCTAGGAAGTGGATTTTACCTAATTTTAGTGCATTTTTTGTCATTTCACGTATGGACGTATCGACGTTCATCGCTGTCTTTTTACCGGGGAAATGGTACTCCGGGCCCGGTTCTGATATCTAAAAACCTCCAGTATTTGAATTTAATCAATAAATGCTGTTTTCGGCTGGATTTTACCCCATTTTCGGGCAATGTTTGCCCGTACGCCATTGACGGTCATCGCTGTCTTTTCCCGGGAAAATCACCCCCTGGCCTGGTTTTAATGTCTGAAAAGCTCCAGTATTTGTATTTAATCATGAAATGCTGCTAGGAAGTGGATTTTACCCCATTTTTGTTCATTAATTTATTGATTATTTTTTGTGTCGCAGCTGTAGCTGCAGTAGAGGTTTTATAGCCATAAAATAGTTTTTGAGGGTTGGATTGATACGTTGAAGGCGCTACCAGAAAATGCAGCGCCCGCCACTGATATATATATATATATATATATATATATATATATATATATATATATATATATATATATATATATATAAACGTTGGCACTCATATTTAGTTATTATTATTTTTTAAAGGCCAAGTATATTTGGTCATTTAAAAACAACATTGGCAATTATTAGTATTTATATATAATTTAAATATTCATTATTTTTTGTCATCTTTACATTTTTTCTGATGTACACAAGTTCATTTATCGTTTTTAACAGTTGATGAAATCACAATTACAGTATTAAACTCATTGCATGCCATTGACCATAGACGTCCAATTCAAATAAACCCAGAATGTTCACATTTTACTGCTATGGAAAGCGCTAGGTCTTCCATCAATTTAGACAAGTAAGGTCGATTCACCCTTCTCACTAAAACATGGATTGAACCTTTAGCGTCGTCAATGGCAGCCAATGAGTTAAATGAGTGGTCATAACGGTTAAAACAAAGAATCCTAATTCATCTACACATTCCTTTCTTGACTAGGTAGTTGTGCACTGTGCACATTTATTGTAACCATAACAAGAGCATAAAAGTAAACGATCATGTTGCCTGAAATTGTAAAACTGATCAGTTGCACAATTAAGTAAATTTGCTCAAACAAATAAATATAACTTGTTTTTTTCCACCCATTATAATTACAGTGGTACCTCGAGATACGATCTTAATTCGTTCCGGGACTGAGCTCGTATGTCGATATTCTCGTAACTCGAACGAACGTTTCCCATTGAAATGAACTAAAAACAAATCAATTTGTTTCATCCCTCTGAAAAAACACCAAAAACAGGATATTGGATTGGAAAAAAATGTTTTATTTCTTCTAATCACCATCTATTAACAAAGTAACACAACTAGTGGTTTAATATGACTAAAACGTGTTTAATAGTGCTAAAATAATACAGATTTTGAAGGGGGAGAGAGAGACGGACAGAGAGGGGGGCGGAAAGGGGGGGCGCTTTTTGCACGGCAACACGCTCGTTTCATAACATAAACAAATTTAAATGAACTTGGATTACGATGCAGACACACTCAAAAATAAATTTAATCTAACCTTACACTAAACTTAATTCTAATTTTGTATTAAAATTTGATACCTTTCTTCTCTTGGCTCTATTTGCCCCACCTCCACCCTGACTTTCAGATGCAACCTATTGAGGGTTGTTTGCTTTTGTATTCCCTTAAAAATATTCCGAAAATGATGCACACAAATGTCCTCACAATAGGATAACGCACGACCACTTGCCAAAGAGAAGTAATATATACTCCTCGTATTAGCGATCGCTCTGCCATTCGCGCGGGGAAAAAACACTGAAAAAAATGCAACGCTCAGCCCAGTGCTCGTAGATATCTGTTATACACGAAAGAGATGCGGCAAAAAAGACAGTGCGCTAAAATCATAAACAGCCTCTCATGTCTTGGCCACCTGGCTTTCTCGTATCTCGAAATTTGTCTCGTATCTAGAGATAATTATTTGCTCAAAATTTTACCCGTATCTCGAATTGCTCGTATGTCGGGGTGCTCGTATGTCGAGGTACCACTGTATATCATCTTTGTACAGTTCATCCTTAGGTTGTGTTCTACAGTATTTACATTAATGTGAGCTCAGACAAACAAAACAGGATTGAGTTCACATGTTCATTTCACAGGGTAGCAGTCCACTCTTTCAGAAGTTCACACTGCGTCTTCGCTCATTGATCCATTCCCCAGGGTTGACATCCATCTTTAGCATCTTCATCACCCACTTGTCCCTCCGAGCTCCATCGATGAACTCGTCCAGAGAAAGTTCACCTAAGTAGGGGGGTGGGGGGTTAACTCATTTGCGACTGCACTCTATAAATTTGTTCTTTAGTGAGTTGACAAAAAGGACCATTGGGCAGCCAACACCATATTAGAGGCCAATGAACATACAGGACATGATGAACAGTGAGTTCTTTCCAATAACACTCCTGAAAGGCCATTAGGGTTAACAGTGGTCTAAAATCGTTCACACGGTGCTTTAAATCGTCAGAAAACTCCACAAAGGCTCACCGTCTCCATTTTCATCAACCAGCTCAAATATCCGGTCCACTACTTGGTCTGGCGTCAGCAGGATGCACTCTTCATCTAGCTCTCCATGACAGGCCTTCTTCAGTCGATAAATAGACTTTAGAGTAAGAGGGCAACATGTTAGCAGAAATCTTGAGATATATACTTCCACCATATAAACTACAAATTGTAGATACATTTTTAATGACTAAAATTAGATTACCTCTACAATTTCAAGAAGTTCAGTTTTATCAATGCACCCACTTCCATCTTTATCATACATTTTGAACGTCCATTTCAATTTATGCTCCAATTTACCCCTCAGGACCAAGTTCAAAGCTGCAACGTACTCAAGAAAGTCGATGGTGTTATCCTGTGTGCACAAAAATAGTTAATTTATTTCTCTTTTTTTCAAAACGTTCTCTCATTTGAAAGTGTGTATTAATAAAAGATTGGTACTTACTCCATTCTTGTCAAAGGCCCGAAACATGCTTTCAATGTACTCTGAAGCTTCTTTATTATCAGCGACACCAAAAAAACTTTTGAACTCGTGCATAAACAGTGTTCCGCTTGGACATTCCACCACAAATTTTTTATACCATTCCTGCAGCTCTGCCACATCTATTTCTTTGTCTTGAGTACTGTGCTCACTCAAGCGCTGACCCATTATAGAAAGATAATCGCAACACCCCAAAGACTGCAAGAATTACTTTACATATTATCCTTTGACCTTACTAAAAATACTTAAATGTTTGTCAGTAAAATACTCAACTGAAATTACGTGAAATCACATACCATCTGCATTGTTGAGACTTCCTCTTGTGGTAGAATCCCATCTGAACAACAGGATGTGACAACGGTTGTTATGACTCTCGTGAGGGGATTACAAATGTCCACTTGTCAAACTCAATTGGTCCACAGACACATCATGAGAGAATTTTCATGTACCTCCAGTCGGCTACACATTACCGAGAGAACAGTTAGCTCCTTCCCCTGTGTTCTCATTAGGTTTATTGCTGATTTGACTTTCATATTGGAGACTGCTTATAAAATCTGTGAGAAGTGCGCAGGAGCGCAGAGTTTGGGCCCTGGATATAGGAATCATTTAAAATCTGGCTATAAATCCTCACAAAATGTGGGCAGGCATTACAAATACTGCTAATGAAGCTTCTCTTCCCTGCAGTAATCTGTTCTAAGATGGAAGGTCCTTGATGAGTCAGATGAGTCATCCAGGTTACACTCCAGTTCTTTATCCATTAGTTCTGACCTTCATGTGTCAGGTTATATAATCAAAGCTTTGTCAACAGGTATGTAAAGGTCTCTGACAATCTATAGATGTTCTATAGATGTTTCCAATATAACGCAACATTCACAGATTTAAAAAGACTGTTTATATAAAAGTCCCCTTTTAACAAGGTTACCCTTGCAAAGTGCTTTGAGTTGGGTGGCCTCTTCTTAAAAAAACACAAATAATCACAAAATTATCCTGTACATGCAATACATATTATATAACATTAAGTCTGAAAGCTTGTTGAGCGTGTCGATCTTAGATGAGAAGTTTTATTGGCATAGATCTATAATTTCATTTTACTAACAGTAAATATCTTCAGATTTTAACTAATAAACCCCAACATTCATTCAGTCATCCATTTTCTGAAACGCTTTATTCTCACTAGTGTCGCGGGGGGTGCTGGAGCCTACCCCAGCTGACTTCGAGCCAGAGGCAGGAGACACCCTGAATTGGTGGCCAGCTGATCGCAGGGCAAGAGGAGACGGACAACCATTCACGCTCACACTCATATCTAGGGGCAATTTAGGGGCATGTATTTGGAATGTGAGAGGAAAGCGGAGTACCTGGAGAAAACCCACAGAAGCCCGGGGAGAACATGCAAACCATACAGGTGGACCGATCTGGATTTGAACCCAGGACCCCAGAGCTGTGAGGCCGACGCGCTAACCATTCAAGCCGCCGGGCCGACCCTAAAACCCAACATGTACTGTGCAAAATATATGCCATAACTTGGCGAAAAACAGACCTGATCAGCACTCAGTTGGTAGGCATTCAAAAGAGTGCAAAATCTTGAGTATAATTTCAACATTAAATCAAACTGAAAAGTGTGTGTGTGTATTTGTGTTTTTGTGATTCTGAGAAGGTTAATTCTTTCCATGAATACAATCAAGGATCTCATTTTCCAGCTATTTTACTTTGTGGCATGATGCGTGACATGTGCCCAAAACCATTTAGCATGCAGACCCGTGCAATCCTTGTTGTAAAAAACATTTATAAAAAATAATAATAATAATAATATATACAAGACTTCATCTAACTATCCCATTGTGGGGAGGAACTTAAGGACTGTAATGCAAAGTTGCACTGAAAGGACTTTACTGCAGTCACTTTAGGTCCTTCAACAAACTAGTGCTATTAAGTGCAGTGTTAATTAAAAAAAATCTTTGGAAAGTTGCCAAATGTTAAATGAAAAGAGCCAAATGTTCTTATTCATCTGGGGCAGACATTCTCCGTGGCAAAATTATGATTGAATAAAACTTTTTTTTTTTAAATTGATTTTTGGAAATACATGGAAATAATACCAAACATAGCTCTTATGAGGGCTAAATGATGGTTAGATATTAACGTGGTGACGGGGGAATCGAAAAAAAACAGTCAGTGAAAAAGTTCCCTAATCCAGTTTGGAGATTAGCTGATACGTATTTGACCAAACAGTTTAAACTGAAAGCATACAAAAGTTCTTCATGCGAGGAACATATAAGTAAAAATCACTTTTTATCCTGGAGCTTGTCGCTCCAGTATACACTTGAATGTATACAGAGTCAAAAGTCAGTCGTGTGATCAGGATACCTAGTCACTTTCACGAGGCTCGAGTTCAGTCTTCGTGCAGTTTGAATCCTCTGCATCGCCCCCCGTTGACAAGTTTTGTGAAATGCCAGAATGGGAGAGGACCAGTTTGACACTGGGCAGGCAGTCCCCATCACTGCGACTGCTGCTTTCACCAGTCTTACGCTCAGAGAGTGTATTCATCTTCAGTTGTTGCTGCAATTGATGTACAGTGCTTTCACAGTAGGTGTTCTCTTCATCTGCCTCTTTTCCACATGCCTCTGTTGGTGGACTAATTGGCCCTGGGAAGCATTTGAATGGAAAAACTTGTGAAACACTAAATTCAAAATTCATTTCCACTTTCTTTTTGCTTCGGTAAATCAGAGTTAAATCTTCTTAGTCAAACATTTGTTGTCAAATAACCATCAATATTATTTTAGATTTCTTTAAACTAAGTTCACAATGGTACAATAAAAAGTATTATGCATCATTTTAGGAATATTTGCACTGTTTGCTTCCAACTCCAGCCTACTACATGTCTGTCACTTATCAAAGGGTGAGTATGTAGTTGTATTTTCTAGTGGTAAATTTTAAAATACTTGTACCATTAAACGATTGAAAATCACAAAAAAATTGAAGATTGCCTGTCATTCATGACTAGATAGTGTCATGAAAAATATTTGCCCCCTTCCTGATTTGTGTTTTTTTGCATATTTATCACACACAAAGGGTTCAGATAATCAAAACAATTTTAGTATGACACAGAAACAACCCAAGGAAAATAAAAATTGCAGTTTCTAAATGATGATTTATTTACATAGGCAGAAAAAATTACAAACTTGTCTGGCGCTCTGTTAAAAAGTAATTGCCCCCTGAACCTAATAAAGGGTTGTCCCACATTTGGCAGCAATAACTGAAATCGAGGATTTACGATCATTTGTGAGGAGTCTATCACAATGCTTTGGAGGAATTTTGTCCCACTCTTCTGGGCAGAATTGTTTAAATTCCACAATATTAGAGGGTTTTCTAGCATTAACAGACAATTTCAGAACACACCACAGCATTGCAATAGGATTTAAATCCAGATTTTGACTTGACCACTCCAAAACCTTAACTTTTTTTTTGTCTCTCAGGGGTGGACCTGCAGGTGTGCTTTGGATAGTTGTCATGCTGCATGCTCCAAGAGCGCTGGAGTTTGAGCGCATGAAGTGAGGGCCAGACGTTTTCCTTAGAAATTTGCTGGTAGAAAGCGGAAATCATTCTTCCATCAATTACAGCAAGTCGTCTTGGTCCTGAGGGAGCAAAGCAGCCCCAGACAATCAAATACATCATCCCACCATGCTTCACTGTTGGTATAGTGTTCTTTTGATGAAATGCTGTGCCATTTTTTCGCCAAATGTCACGGGCCACACCTTCCAATAAATTCAACTTTTGACTCATTAGTCCACAGAATGTTCTTCCAAAAGTGTGGAGGATCATCAAGATGTTTTCTGGCAAACGTAAGAAGAGCCTTTATATTTTTTTATGGACAGCAATGGTTTTCGCCTTGGAATTCGGCCATGAATACCAGCTTTGGCCAGTGTTTTTCTTATCGTAGTGTCAAGAAGGGGCAAATGCAGTCATACCTCTACTTACGAATGTCTCTAGGTACGAAAGGGTTGAGGTTACGAAAGCTTTCGGGATGCAAATGATTGCCTCAAGACACGAAAACAAGAGCCAAGTTACGAAATCCCCAAATGTCAATACATTTCCCATATCCTTTATTTTATTTTGAAATTGATTCTCACTTTACAATCTCGCTACACTCTACTGGGCTCTCATTGGCTGTCTCACAACAAAAATTCTCCAAGTTTCAAGATTCTCTTATGTCCGTTTGACTGCCGTTCGTCGTTGCGTGCTTGAACTTATGCTGGAGGAACCTGTCGAGCCTCAACCTGAACCGGAGCCTGTGGTGTGCAAAATTGTGTGGCGATGGGGCTGGTGGTCAGTAAGGAGGGCATTGACGAGTTGGTCGAGGGGCACCAAAACAAACGCTCAATGGAGCAGTAGTTAATGCAGTGCTCGGCAATACATGAGGAATTCAACGAGAAGGCGGCTGAGGAGAAAGCAGCCACCATTCCAACAGCACAAATGAGGAAAAAAGGGGGGGGGGCAATTATCTTTAGATTGCTTTTTCTCAAAACGTCCATCGGCAAGCACTGCCGAAGGGGAACTTAAACCCAAACAGGTAAGAAGCAGTGGCAATAAATAAAATAGTATAAAAAGTAGATGCCAAAGAAATCATAAATCGTTGATGAAAAAGATTAAAAGTTAAATGTACAGTAATAACTTGACATACGAGTGTCCCAACAAACGAGACATTTGAGATACGAGGAAAATTCCGAGCACATTTTTGTCTTGAAATATGAGACAAATTTGAGATACGAGCATACGAGATGGTTCCCGATGCGGCCGCCAAGTTGCTGAGTATGTGAGAGGCTGCTTATGAGAACAGCATCGCTTTGTCTTCCTCACCGCAACTCCCTTGGGTAAAGATATCTACGAGCACCGGCCATACAGGTTGCATTATTTGCATTATTAGTGCAAGATTAAGGGAAAAACAATGGGACCAAAGCAGTGCAATGAAGGGCTAACCATCATTTCCTAGCTGTGCAGATACCTTCTTAACGAGATGGAGAGCCTTCGTTTAATATGGTTCAAAGATATACACTTAAGCGGGAGATAGCGTGAGCGAGTCGATAATCTGCGAAAAAGAGGGGAATCTACAGGGACTTGAAATCAAAGCATGCATCTGAAAAAGACACCGGCAGGACCCTTCAGAGCGGGTCATGGCTGGTTTGATCATTTAAAAAAACGAACCGGAATACACTCGGTTGTGAGGCATGGGGGAGCAGCAAGTTCAGACTCGAAACTTGCGGTGGAATTCCTTCACACCTTTGCCTCGGTTATAGCACAACAAAGTTACACCCATTTAAGTGTGTGTGTATCGTAATCAAAATTAATTTACGCTAAATTTAAAGTTTGTTATTGTTACGTGCTTTGCGCTCTCTCTCGCTCCCCCCACCCTTTCTATCTCTCTCAAAAAAGTATTGATTTGAGATACAAGTTAATTGATATACGAGCTCGGTACCAGAACGCATTAAGATTGTATATCAAGGTATTACTGTAATGTGGTTTTGAATTCCTTATTTTATTTTTTATTAGATGTGTGTGCATGTGTTCGCGTCTTCTGTCTCTTTTGTCTATCGTTAGCTTACTGACAATTGTGCACCTACGCTTCAACACGAATAGATTTTGCATGTTTATTATTCATTTTAATGGCTTATTAAATAATTTTATGATAATTTTCTCTCATTCTTGTGTGTCTTCACGTCTTTCCTACAAAATTGGGACACTGATGAATTTTTAAGGGTTTAGTTTGTAGTTTTGTGAGGACCGTTAACAAATTAGAGAATTTACATATAAAGTACTGCTCTACTTATGAATTTTCAACTTACGAAAAAAGTTCTGGAACCAATTAATTTTGTAAGTAGAGGTACGACTGTACTTTTTCACGCCACTATACGTGTTTGACTGAAGTGGTTTATCCTAGACTGAATGAATCAATGTCAGGAGATTTTATTGAAACCTACCTGGCTCATCTAGAATGGACTTTATATACAGTGGGGCAGATAATTATTTAGTCAATCACCAATTGTGCAAGTTCTACTACTTGAAAAGATTAGAGGCCTGTAATTGTCAACATGGGTAAACCTCAACCATGAGAGACAGATTGTGGAAAGAGAAAAAAGAAAATGATTTTATTTTATTTTTAAATGATTTATTTCCAAATTAGAGTGGAAAATAAGTATTTGGTCACCTACAAACAAGCAAGATTTCTGGCTGTCAAAGAGGTCTAACTTCTTCTAACGAGGTCTCCACTCGTTACCTGTATTAATAGCATCTGTTTTAACTCATTATTGGTCCTGGAGTGGCCTAGCCAGTCTCAGGATCTCAAGCCCATAGAAAATCTGTGGATGGAGTTGAAAGTCCATTTTTTTCACACATTCTGTCTCTCATGGTTGAGGTTTACCCATGTTGACAATTACAGGCCTCTCTAATCTTTTCAAATAGGATAACTTGCACGATTTGGTGGTTGACTAAATACTTATTTGCCCCACTATGAATGGATGTTTCACTTTTGAATTCTTGAATGCGGTAGCATTCTATTGATTCACCTGTCGCTGATTTCTGTGTGCCTTGACACGAGGATTCCTGGTTTTTAATGGTTGTGTCGTTGCCCTCTTCCTTTTTGTTGACCTTTAGCCTCTTGCTCTTGTGATTCTCAGCATCAGAACCGTCTTCTACCTCCTCGTCATTAGTGTGTCGATTCTTTATCCGATTCTGAGTGACTTCACTGCCTAAAAAAGGGTCAATGCTGAAAAAAAAGAGAAATAACCAAAAATTAATGCTGACATTCTAATGAATGATTAGGTTTAAAAAAGCTATGTACACACAAAAAAAGTGATTTCTTCAGTGTTTTATTAGTCTGGTAGGCCATCTGGGCTTTTTCCCCCCTGCCAGGCTAAAACAAGCCTTGTAAAAAAGGCAGTCCTGCCTGATTCATCATGCCGTATCAACTTGACAACCTCAAGTCCTTCAACCAGCTCTGGGCCTTCCAATGCCAAGCCAATCAGGAGAAAGGCAAAGCTGCTGATATGTCATCAGGAAGCGACAACAGTTCAGCATTCACAACTTCACTAATTTGTGAATTCTTATATGGATCATAACTTGTATAAAAACATCTATCTGAGCCCAATGCTCACTTGTATTTTTTGGATGTATTCACCCGCAAAAAAGTTGTTAGCGTAAAAGGAGGAACATTTTGTCTGAGGGTCAATCAATCAAATCAAAAGCCTTTATTGTCATCATACACAGCTGCGTATAACGAAATTGGTGGTGCTACTCCACGAAGTGCGTTTTCCCAGTAAAAAAAACCCAAATCGTAATATAAAAGTATAAAAAGTCACATCCCGGCTAGGTAAATTCTAAAATATTGCACAGTCTAAGATCTTGCGCATTGTTATTGCACAACCCGAAGTTATTGCACAGAAGGGATTGTGTGTCGTGCTAACGCAAGTTCAGAGTCTTGATGGCTGTGGGGAAAAAACTGTCCTTAAGTCTATTTGTCCGTGCCTTGTGAGACCTGTAGCATCTGCCAGAGAGCAGCAGCTGGAACAGCGCAGGAACAGGAACAGGAATTTGAAGGACTGGACCCTCTCTACGCATACTCCATTTATGAGGAGTGGGGCCAGATCTGTGCTGCGTTTGCGGAAGTCCAGGATTATGTATTTCTTTAGGTTTCTTGGTGTTTAGTGTGAGATTGTTCACCAAACACCACGAAGACAGTTTGTTGACCTCATCTCTGTACGGACATTTCGTCGACCGGACATTTCGTCGACCGGACATTTAGTCAACGGACATTTCGTCGCGGGCTAGGGGATAGTGGTTAAGGTTAGTGGTTAGAATTAGGGTTAGGGGATAGTGGTTAAGGTTAGTGGTTAGGATTAGGGGAGAGTGGTTAAGGTTAGGGTTAACCTAACCTCAGCCTCGCGAACGATTGTTTTGTTGCATAAATAATTTGTTGAAAGCGATCAACCAGGTAATCTCTCTCAAAATTATAATCATGAGTTTTTACTTCAGATTTTTTAAAGGAACTTTGACATTAAAATAAAAGGCAATAAATAAAACGAAAATGTCCCGACGAATTGTCCGTCGACGAAGTGTCCGTCGACGAAGTGTCCGGCAACGAAGTGTCCGGCGACGAATTGTCCGTCGACAAAATGTCTGGGTACCTCATTTTCCCCCGTGCGCGGTTCATGCTGGGATATGTAGTCATTTTGTCAATACACCCAGTATGACGGCGAGCACACTAATTAGGTGGATTGACAAAAGAACTCCAGCTGCTAGATTGGCGTCAACAGAACATTCAGAGCTAGACTGCGAACTATATACAGTTGTGGTCAAAAGTTTACATACACTTGTGAAGAACATAATGTCATGGCTCTCTTGAGTTTCCAGTTATTTTTACAACTCTGATTTTTCTCTGATAGAGTGAGTGATTGGAACAGATACTTCCTTGTCACAAAAAACATTCATGAAGTTTGGTTCTTTTGTGGCTTTATTATGGGTTAACAGAAAAAGTGATCAGATCTGCTGGGTCAAAAATATACATACAGCAACACGAATCAGCAATTTTGGTGACTTAGAAAGTTGTGTCAGTGAAATGAGCTTCATAGCATGGCCTCTTAACTTCTTGTGAGTGATTATGAGTGACTACAGCTGGTGACTTCTCTGAGGCCATTTAAATAAGGCTCATTGGATGCAAACACCCACAAACGCTACAATGGGAAAGTCAAAAGAGCTCAGCATGGATCTGAAAAAGCGAATCCTTGACTTGAACAAGTCAGGAAAGTCACTTGGAGCCATTTCAAAGCAGCTGTAGGTCCCAAGAGCAACAGTGCAAACAATTGTTTGTAAGTATAAAGTGCATGGCACTGTTTTGTCTCTGCCACGATCAGGAAGAAAACACAAGCTATCACCTGCTGCTGAGAGAAACTTGGTCAGGAGGGTGAAAATTCAACCGAGAATCACCAAAAAGCAGATCTGCCAAAAATTAGAAGCTGCTGGAACACAGGTGTCAGTGTCCACAGTCAAGCGTGTTTTGCATCTCCATGGACTGAGAGGCTGCCGTGCAAGAAGGAAGCCCTTGATACAAAAGCAGCACCTTATTGCTCGACTGAAGTTTGCTGCTGATCACATGGACAAAGATAAGACCTTCTGGAGGAAAGTTCTGTGGTCAGACGAAACAAAAATCGAGCTTTTGGCCACAATGCCCAGCAATATGTTTGGAGGAGAAAAGATGAGGCCTTTAACCCCAAGTACACCATGCCTACCGTCAAGCACGGTGGTGGTAGTATTAGTATTGGTGGCTATTTTGCTACCAATGGAACTGGTGCTTTACAGAGAGTAAATGGGATAATGAAGGAGGATTACCTTCAAATTCTTCAAGATAACCTAAAGTCATCAACCCGAAGATTGGATCTTGGGCGCAGTTGAGTAGTAATGGAATGGCTAAATCAGGCTAGAATTAAGGTTTTCGAATGGCCTTCCCAAAGTCCTGACTTAAACCCCATTGAGAACTTGTGGACAATGCTGAAGAAACAAGTCCATGTCAGAAAGCCATCAAATTTAACTGAACTGCACCAATTCTGTCAAGTGGAGTGGTCAAAGATTCAACCAGAAGCTTGTGGATGGCTACCAAAAGTGCCTAATTGAAGTGAAAATGGCCAAGGGACAGGTTACCAAATATTAGCGTTGCTGTATGGATATTTTTGACCCAGCAGATTTGATCATTTTTTTCTGTTCACCCATAATAAAGTCATAAAAGAACCAAACTTCATGAATGTTTTTGTGACAAAGAAGTATCTGTTCCAATCACTCTATCAGAGAAAAATCAGAGTTGTAGAAATAACTGGAAACTCAAGAGAGCATGACATTGTTCTTCACAAGTGTATGTAAACTTTTGACCACAACTGTAAATGCACGTGTTGTGGCGATCTGAATGCTGAGAAAAAATAAAATACATTCTCATGAGGTGAAGAGGTCCGAGATGTAGCAGCTGGTTTCTCCGCCCAGGTTGCCGTGCTGCACGTTGCAGCGACCGTTCTTCTCCCCAGAGCGCTGCCGCGTTAGCTTGGCTACCGGCGCGGACGTGCCATTGTTCACCGCCCGAAACTTGCATCTTCCGAGGTGAGGAACCTCAAATTCTCATGTGGACTAAGACACCCTGACTCCGAGGAATAAAAAAAAGAACTAGCATTACGATGGATTCACGCCATAGATACGGCTGGGAAGCTGGCATGACGATAGGACGTCAACACACCTGCATGGGGCCACTCAGGAGACTGATGACAACATTGACGGACGACGAATGATGAATTTGGCAATCGTCTTGACAGTGTCAAGACAACAACAACAACACTATTTCTACAAAAATGCCTCTCAAATCTGACAAAGAGGACTTGGACTAAAGCTCCAATAACCTGTTTTTTAATTATTTGAATCAAGCGGAGAGGAACTATTTTTACTCTGCGTACAGTACTTAACGTATTTTCTTTTTTTTATTTATAGATTATATTTAAATGTTAATACATAATCATAAAAAACATAATCTTTTCATATGCCTGTAGCTGTGATATCTAATAAATACACGTCTTGATAATTGTACTTGTGTACTTGTATTTTCGTATAGGTGCGAAAACATGTAGTATGGTATGTAGTAATCATAGCTGTGATCTTACTTCGCGATTTTTCGATTATCGCGGCCTGGTCCTGTCTACATTATCTGCGAAAAATTAGGGATTACTGTAAAATTAAGTTCAAGCAAACCGCATTTACAACTTGAAAAAGTATTGTAATAATGTAGATATTCTACAGTCTCTGATATGTAAATGCTCTAATATATTTATGAAGTACTGTTTATCCTACCTGACACAACGCTCCACCGCCTGGTCTGGAGTGGTCTCCGGCTCCTTGCTAAGTGCACACTCAGGGAGACCATTGATGGAAAGTGTCGATGAAGACAAATAGAGTTTTGGCCTGCTGAGCTGTTTTGGCATGCTTGGTCCATTCACATTTCTGCTATAATAGAATGGTAAATAAATTTCGTTCACATAGATATCTAAAAATTTACTTTCTATAAGTAATCAACTCTGCCACTGATGGATTTTTGTGCATTAGAACTTTTAATAGTGGCTCCCACCTTTCCGAGTATAAAGAAGATGTACCAGGAAACATTACTCCGTTCATTCTATGTGAAGTGGATGTGCCATGTTTCCTTTTTGTAAAGTAAAAAAGGACAGAAAATGTCAGTTAAGCGCAAACTCACAGCACAAATGTGATGCATAACATATTGACATGACAATTTTAGTACTTACTCAGATGCAGGGTATACACAGCTGACAACCATTACATTCTGAAAGGCATAAACAAGAGAGATATAAATATCTTATGCAAATTCCAGTTCCAATGAAGTTGGGATAAGATGCAAATAAAAACAGGAATGGTGTCCAAATCTTTTTCAACCTATATTGAATTTTCTTCGAGTACAAAATTGTCAAATATTTTTGAAAAAAAAGCCATTGATTTGAACATTTTGAAGACTGTTTTCATAGGTGTATTCAAATGAATATAGGTTGAAAAAGATTTGCAGATTATTTTTCTTTGCTCATTTACATTATACTATAAATTGACTGATTATCGGCCCGATATATGGCCGTTTGACATATATCGGTATCGGCCTGTTTTTAATGCGACTGGGCGATATGAAATAATCAATTTAAAAGTGGGTTATTGTTGCTCAAATGCAGCGGAGCCTCTCTTCTGGATGCTCTAGCCCAGTGTTTCCCACCCTTTTTTTTTAGCTGCGGCACTTTTTGCATTGAAGAAAATATCAAGGGGGCGGCCCGGCGGCTGAGTGGTTAACGCGTCCGCCTCACAGTGGGGGTCCTGGGCTCAAATCCAGGTCGGTCCACCTGTGTGGAGTTTGCATGTTCTCCCCGGGCCTGCGTGGGTTTTCTTTGGGTACTCCGGTTTCCTCCCACATTCCAAAGATATGCATGGTAGGCTGATTGGACACTCTAAATTGCCCCTAGGTTTGAGTGTGTGAGAGAATGGTTGTCCGTCTCCTCGATCTCTGCGATCGGCTGGCCACCGCCTCTGGCCCGAAGTCAGCTGGGATGGGCTCCCGCACCCCCTCGTGACCCCAATGAGGATAAAGCGGTCCAGAAAATGATGATGAAAAATATCAAGGCACACCACCATCTGAAAATCATCTAATTTAAAACAGTGTTGCCTATATTAACAACAAGCAGAAGAGCCCGGTTGTTGGTATGCATGTTGGCAGTGGCGGGCCGTCAGGGCCTTCAAGGCCTTCTCTGCTGGCCTAAGAAATATCTGAATCATATTATATTTTGTCCATCAATACTTATTATTCCAAATGGTCTGTTAGCTTCATTTCATTTGTTTCCCCCCTGGTTGCACTGCTTCCAGATGTGTTTTCATATTGAAGCATTTAACCAATCACATTTCAGCCATTATTTGTTGCCAGATCAGATCTGCCTCAAAGCCTTCAAAATCAGTTCTGCGGGGTCTGCTGCATTAAACAAGACTGTTGCTTTTAACCAATCAGATTTCGAATTGGCAACACCACAATGATTTTTCATAGGCGTTGGCATTTTACTGGCTGGGATACGTCATTGCTTTCACCAACTATGATTGGCTAGTAGGCGGGCCAAAGCAGCCAGAGATCGCAAACTCCACCCACAATGGCCGACAGAAGCAAAAACAAATGGATTCTGTTGCAGATTCGCTCACAAAGCTATTTTCCAGACGGACTTTTCCAGAAAAAAATGGACATCATTAAGAAAGGGCGGTCAACTCCAAAGCTAGCAAGCCTGTTACAGCCGGGAAAATGGTGTGTGCGGCACTTTCAGTGCGCTAACTTAGCTCCACAAGCAAATAGTATATTGTTGTGTTGATTTAAAGCCATTTTCAAAACGGACTATGCCAGAAATATGACAGGACAGGCTCGACTTTCATCATTAGCTTCGATGGCGATTGGAAAGAAGGAAGAACTTCTTTGTAAACAATGTTTTTGGCCAGAGTTTTCGGAGAGAATATGAAACTGGCCATGTGCAAAGCACTATTCTTGCAGTGGTTTTAATATTTTATCGATTTTCTTTGCTGTTAAAAGACCCATGATCTTGAAACTCCAGATTAACACTTATGACGGTAGCTTGCAAACTCATGTCAAATTTGATGTGTATCGGACAACTTTTTCAGAAACCCAATTTTTTTGGATTATCGATTTTCGATATTTATCGGGAGTGTTTTGACACAAAACCTAGCCGATGTCACTTCCAGACACTTAAAGTATAACTGTGTCAATTTTCATCAAAATCTGTTCAGATGTATCAGAGTCCATAGAGCTCGAACAGAGCAACAAAATTACTGTTATACGATTGGAATCTTGTAATAGCATAATCTATGATTTAGTGTTCGTCATATTTTGACGTTAATCTCGTAATATATTTTCTCTCAGAATATTACAATGTATGACAATGTAATTTCCCACGGCACACCTGACCATTGCTCACGACACACCAGTTTATTGCGGCACAGTGTTTGGGAAACACTACTCTGGTCTAACATCAACCATCTCACAGCTGCTCGTTAAGTCCGGGGTTTTGATGTTGTCTGCTCGGCTTAAGCTTCAATTCAGGCACCATTTGTTGGTAACAAGAAGGGGAGCCCGGTTTCGCCGGTCCCCCCTTCTTGTTTAGAACCAAAAGACAGTTGTTGCGCTATAAAAAAAATCTCTTTTGAAAAATGGGTTAATGAGAAAGGAAATTTTCAGTTACACGCATAACACAGCAAATGTGTATACAATTATGTACAAGTATAAGGAAGCAGGAGTATGCCTTTTAGGAAAAAGTAAGGAAAACTGAGGGTCAATTTCCAAAGAAAGGATGATGAATTTTACCTACCGTATTTTCACACCTATAGGACGCCTAAAGTCTAAAATTTTCTCTAAAATGGTCGATGCACCCAATCGGTCGGTGCACCTGGTCTATGAACGAAATTCAATTTTTGTATGGCCCTGAGCGCTTGAGTAACTGATTTTATTTCTTGCCGGCACGCTACTTATTGCGATCAACCCAGCGGACGTTCACCCTAAAAATAGCCTCCCCGCGCATTCTAAGCTTTACGGCAGGGGTCTCAAACTTGCGGCCCGCGGGCCAACTGCGGCCCGCGGGACGATAATTTGCGGCCCCCGTCTTAATATGAAAGATCGATTTATTTATTTTTTTAATTTTTTTTTTTATTTTTTTTTAATTTTTATTTTTTTATTTTTTTACCCCTTTCCCCATGATGGCGCCGTTTAAGTGGCAGCCAGTGGCAGTAGCTCTGTCCACTCATGTTTTTCTTGTTTTACAGCATGTTTTACATGAAAAATTAGAGGGAACATTGACATGCACCTGCTTGTGGCAGGTGTGATACTGGTGTGCCGATAGCGAGCAATGATGATGTCGTGACCGGATGATTCGCCTAAAGACGTTTCGCCGACGGACGTTTGACAGACGGACAGGTCGTACTAGTATTTGTATTTAATCATTAAACGCTGTTTTCAGCTGGATTTGACCGAATTTGAGAGCATTTTGAGCCGTTTGGCGAATGGACGTCTATAGACGTTTTTTTGCCTCCATCGCGATATCATCCAGTATTTGTATTTAATCATTAAATGCTGTTTTAGGATGGATTTGACCCGATTGCTGTCATTTTACGGCTCGGTTCTGCTACATCTGCCTGCCCAAGAGTGCTTATTCCCGGACTGCCATTGATGGTAGACGAACATTGATTTTTACTATAATTGGATTGGATTGGATTGGATTGGATAACTTTATTCATCCCGTATTCGGCAAAATTCGTTGTTCCAGTGGCAAGAGGGTGAGGATGCAGGAATAGGAAAGGCATTTTAGACATAAATAGATAGGTAATAAGTAGGTCAAGAAATAAATACATGAATAAATATATAATTAAGTAAGCGTGTTGCTTAGGACATATATACATACATACATACACATAAATGTACATGCATGCATACGGTAGGTCTTAACACACAGCCATTTTTTTGTTAAAGAGCCTGACAGCTGATGGGAGGAAGGATCTGCGGAAGCGCTCCTTCCTGCAATGAGGGTGCCGCAGTCTATTGCTAAAGGAGCTTCGGAGGGACTCCACAGACTCATGCAGGGGGTGGGAGGTGCTGTCCATGATGGACATCATCCTGGTCAGCATCCTCCGGTCTCCCACTTCCTCCACAGAGTCCAAAGGACAGCCCAGAACAGAGCTGGCCCTCCTGACCAGCTTATTCAGCCTGTTCCTGTCCCTCTCCGTGCTCCCGCATCCCCAACAAAGCACTGCATAAAACACTGCAGAGGCCACCACAGTGTCGTAGAAAGTCCTCAGCAGTGTCCTGCACACTCCAAAGGACCGTAGACTCCTCTCCTTTGGACAACACCGGCGGCGGGCCGGATTAAAAATCCTAACGGGCCGTATATGGCCCGCGGGCCGAGGTTGAAAAACTTGTACACACACGATCCGGCGGGGCGAGCGTTCGAATCCCGTTTCGGCGAAACCTCCGTTCGGCCGAATGAACGTTCGGTGGAACGTCCATTCGGCGACCTGCCCGTCTGTCAAACGTCCGTCGGCGAAACGTCTTTAGGCGAATCATCCGAGTACCGATGATGTCGCTCACACTGGTACTCAGTGCGCTCAGGGAGGTTGTCTTTCTGCTCAGACCAACAAAAAATTAGAGGGAACTTTGGTTCGGAGCTGAATGAACCAATCACGGTGAGGTATACGGCTCTGGAGGGCGGGACATCGGCCGGGCTGTCCAGTGCCTCGCTCACTCACTCATTCATTCCTCCAATCAGCTGGGCGGAGGAGAAGCCGTGAGGCCGATCACTCCGCTCGGCGCGCACACTCCTCCGCTGCTCTCAGCATAGAACTGAATGAGGCGCTATGATCCGTGATCCAGCCTGTGTCAGTGTCTGTAGCCATCTCCGCGATTGAAACGGAGAGCGAAAGTGCACATGCGCCACAAACCCGCGCGACTGAATGTGAAAGATCAACCCGAGACTCATTCCAAGTGGAAAAACATATTACAGAGCCCCAGAGATGTCTCTTTCAAAGCCTGCCGTGAAGAGAAAGGTCGGTGATGAGCACAGACAGTTTCAAGAAAAGTGGGGAGTGCAATATTTCTTTGTTGAACACAGGGGCACCCCGACGTGTCTCATTTACACTGAAAAAGTTGCGGTGCACAAGGAATACAATTTGAAACGTAATTGTACTATGAGACATGCTGAGGAGTACGAAAAATACCAGGGAGATGAGAGAGCCAACCAGGTTGCCAGTCTTAAAACACGTCTTCTGAGGCAACAGGATCTCTTCAAGAAGGCTACCAAAGACACTAATGCAGCAGTCAAAGCTAGCTACGCCGTTTGTGAGTTGATTGATCCTGTGCTAAGTGATCCCAAATGGCTCATGGACTTGGCTTTTCTTGTTGATATCACACATGAGCTTAATGTACTGAACAAGAAGCTACAAGGCCAGGGGCAACTTGTCAGTGCTGCCTATGACAACGTGAGAGCATTATGCACTAAACTTGTGTTATGGAAAGCCCAGCTCTCTCAGACAAACCTTTGCCATTTCCCAGCATGCAAGGCTCTCGTGGATGCAGGCACACCATTCAGTGGTGAGAAGTATGTTGAGGCCATTTCGAAGCTACAGGAGGAATTTGATCACAGATTTGCAGACTTCAAGACACACAAAGCCACATTTCAAATTTTTGCGGACCCCTTCTCCTTTGATGTGCAAGATGCCCATCCTGAGCTTCAAATGGAGCTCATTGACCTGCAGTGCAACTCTGCACTCAAAGCCAAGTTCAGGGAGGTGAGTGGAGAAGCAGACAAGCTTGGGCAATTTTTGAGAGAGTTGACCCCCAGCTTCCCTGAACTTTCCCGAAGGTTCAAGCGGACCATGTGCCTTTTTGGGAGCACATACTTGTGTGAGAAGCTCTTCTCCACCTTGAACTTCAATAAGTCCAAGTACAGGTCCAGACTTACTGATGAGCATCTTCAAGCTCTACTGAGGGTCTCCACTGCTTCCTCCCTCAAGCCAAATGTGACTATGTGAGAAGAAGCGCTGCCAGGTCTCTAGCAGCAAGGAGTAGGCAAAAGAAGCCGTGTTCAGAATATTTCATGTTCAATGTTCCATTCAAGTTCAGAAAGTTAAAGGTTAAAGAGCTGTTAATACAGACATTTGAAACGGAATAAAAATAATTCATTTTCTCTACTTAGCCAGCCAGTGTATATCTACTGTATGCTCATTAGTATTATTTGGTTTTATATTACTGATTGATTTATTTTTTATTCATCTTTAAGTTAATTTATTTAATTCATTATTTTTTGTTAAAAAATAAAGATATTTGATTACGTTGGAAAGTTTTATCAGTGCTTTTCTTGTGGAAATCCTGATGCGGCCCAGTCTCACCCAGACTCGGCCTCTAGCGGCCCCCAGGTAAATTGAGTTCGAGACCCCTGCTTTACGGTAAATCCATTCAAAACATCCCATGGGTGGCAAGGCATTTGACTTCCATGTGCAGCACTTTTAACCCTCGAAAACACTCAATACTCAAAGAAATAGCATATTAGATTTATACAGAGGAAATGCCTGACGTGAATGACAACAGAATGCGGGTGTGAATGCTTGGAAAATGGACTGAAGCCATGGATCAAACACAATTTAACAGCTTTGCTAACGGATGGCCAACATAGTAGTTCGGGCAGGCAGCGTCGCACAAGTTACATGACGTTTTGGAATGAATTGTCGATGCCGATTATGCCCGGATAGCATAACATACGCTAGCGGCTAGCATAACTTAGGTACGCCTTTTCAAACGAGGCCCCCTATGTATTGACAAAAAACAGAAAGTATACTGACTGCGCCCTATCAGACGGTGCATTTTATAGGTGTGAAAATACGGTATTTAAGAAATGTTTGGGTGTTATTTTTGTTAAAACATTTTAAACCAAAGTGAAAATATGGTATTTAAGAAATGTTTGGGTGTTATTTTTGTTAAAACATTTTAAACCAAAGTGAAAATATGACGAAAATAAAAACTCACAAAATAGCGGTGCTGTTGCGTAGTTCATGCAACTAACTTCAAGCGGAAATGACTACGCGGAAGCACTGCAGTGTGCACTGAAGAAGGTATGGTTTTTCAAATCTGCAGTGTACTGCTTAAAACTACCACAAGAGAGGAGCAAGTTAACATATTTCTGGTCAGGCATACTCATCGATAATCCTTGCAAATGCTCAAAGCTTGAGTTTACACACGTAAATGTAAAGAAATTCAATCACTCGTCTATTAGGATCCGACAGCCATTCCTGGCCACCATAAAAAATTTCGCCAGGAAGTTTCCAGGTGCAAACACACACCCACCCACACATCCATCCATAAATCACGCTTTATAAGGATTATAGAATAGATAACGTGTGATTTATGGATGAATGGATGGATGTTTTATAACTCCCGTCACTACAGAAAAAAAAGTGTTCCAGGGAGCACCTGGAAACTCGCTGGCAGAAATTCTTCCGAAAATGACGTTTGTAAAAGACATGGAAAGGCGTCCTACCTTACGACCAATCAGCCACGTGGTGCGTTTAGGGCACATCATGTAAAAACAACGATTAATACATAAACTCCGCGTTCAGCTTTAACAAATAAAAGTAGTTTACACACTTAGAGGTGAAGATTGTCTATATCAATTGTTCTGGCCACCATAAAAAACTTGAACTCTACGTTGCACGGTTTGGACAAACGTAGCGAGAATATCTTAACATACACACACACAAACACCCACACATCCATCCATAAATCATGCTTTATAAGGATTATAGATTAACTCAGTGCCGAGTGAGCACCCCCCTAAACACACACAACAATGCAAGTTTAAATCCCTAACCCTCTGTTGCCTTCAGATAAAGTTGAATTGTACATTTAATAAGGTACATAAACATACATTATATATATGTTGTGGTTTAATAAAGTCCAGTGTTTGCATTATTACATTGTTTTACAACATTTTTTATACTTTTACTACAAATGAATACTGGCTCCAAATATTGGTTATCGGCCTCCTCAAAAGAACAAAAAAAAAAACTTAGTCGGTTTCTACGTTATGCACAAAAACTTAATCTGAGATTGGGGTTTGCATATTGCTATTTAGCCATTAATCTTTATACGGCAAGTGACAATATTTTCGAGAAAAAAAAATAAAAATAAAAACTGGCATCCTTGTGTGCATCACATTTTGGGTCAAGTTTGTCACAATATTAAATTTTTCAATAAAATTCATTCATTTTCTGAACCGCTTCATCATCTCAAGGGCTGCGGGGGGTGCTGGAGCCTATCCCAGCTGACTTCGGGCCAGAGGCGGGGGACAGGTGGCCAGCTGATCGCAGGGCACGAGGAGACAGACAACCATTCATGCTCACATTGATACCTTGGGGCAATTTAGAGTTTCCAACCAGCCCACCATGCATGTCTTTGGAATGTGGGAGGAAACCAGAGTACCCGGAGGAAACCAACGCAGGACCGGGGAGAACATGCAAACTCCACACAGGTGGACCAACCTGGACTTGAACCCAGGACCCCAGAACTGCGAGTCCGACGTGCTAACCACTCATCCGCCGGGCCGCCTGTCAATAAAATATACTACAGTGGTACCTCGTCATACGACCGCTCGTCATACAAAATGCTCGTCTTACGAGGGAAATTTCGATCGAATAATTCGCCCGTGATGCGGTCAAAATTTCGTGATGCGACCAAGCCAGGTGGCCATGGCATTTTTTTTTTTGCATATCTTTCGTGTAAAACAATATTTACGAGCACCGGATGAGTTATTCAGACCAGGAAACGCACAACGCGCATGCGCGGGGAAAAGAGGGCTTTCTGGGTAATGAAGTATACTCGTGCACACAATGGCGACAGGCAATGGCACTCAGAATAAAACTTTACCCACAATCAATACGTGGGTAAGCTCAGCTGCTGCATTTCCTGTTATTTTTATCTAATACGAGGAGTATTATATTACTTCTCGTTGGCTGCTCATAAGAACATCAGGGGCACTGGCTCGCAACTCCCCGCAATAGCAACCACGGTAGCAACTCTATCATAGGCGCCGTTCGAGGGGATGCGACCACAGATGCTACAAGCTAAAAGGAGCCGCTAGCCAGCGCCCCCAAAGCTCCCATGAGCAGTGGAGCGATCGCTGATAAAAGACTGCTGCTCGTTGGCAAGTGGTCGTGCGTTATCCGATTGTGAGGACATTTGTGTGCATCATTTTCGGAATATTTTGAAGGGAATAGTACGACAGCAAACAGCCCACCGATAGCGAACGTGAGGGTGGAGTGTTTGTTTCGTTTACGAGTGCGTTGTGTGGAGAAGAAAAAAAACGAAGCCCCACGCCCCTTTTGTGCCCCTCTCCCCTCGGCGAAATCCGCCCAATTTTAGTTAGATTAAACACTTTATTTCTATTAAACCACTAGTTATGTGTTACTTTGTTAATAGATGGGGAATTAGAAGAAATAAAACATTTTTCCAATCCAATATCCTGTTTTTGGTGTTTTTTTCAGAGGGCTGGAACGAATTAAATTTTTTTCCATTCATTTCAATGGGAAACGTCCGCTCGAGTTACGAGAACCTCGTCATACGATCTCAGTCTCGGAACGGATTACGCTCATATGTCGAGGTACCACTGTATTATAATCATAAAATGATAACTTTTTTTTAAATTAAATTTAAAAAACTGTGATAATGTTATTGTTTAATATACTCCAAATACATTATGTTGCGGATTTTATTTAAAAAAATAATTTACAATTATAGACTACCAATTCATTTAAACTGGGAGGACTAGGTGTGAATGCTCAACTTTCAATTGCTGCCCATGGATACACATCTTTATTTGTCATTACATGTGCAAAGAAATTCATTCCAGGTTCAGACCGACCAAAAGAATTACAACATGACATAGAACATGGGGTGTATAGAGACCAACTGCCTGTCAGATAGCTATGAACTAGTAGTTATTTGCTAACCTTTTCTATGCCTCGGAGAAACTTATCCATTCCTGTATAGTTTCGCTTGGGCTCTGTGAGCAGCTCGCAGAGACGTTGAATGGTGAATGGGATTCTGGGAAAGTTACCAAGAGATAAGTTTAGAGTTGATGCATTTGCTAGCATCAACACTGAATTTGGAACCTTCCTACAGCTGGCAAAGACATACAGTCTTAATAAAAACGTAACATGAAAGCATTTTTGTACTCACCCATTCAAGCTGTCGACTATTTTTAGTATCCTCTTCTTCATCTCTTCAAAAGGAACCTTTTCTACATTGGGATTATTGTGTGTGGTTCTCTGCTCAGGAGTCGAGGAGTGAAAATCATCAATGACTTTCTCCATTTTAAACAGGAAGTAGGATTTAAATTGTGACCATGGAATCCTAGGAGAGATCAGATATTTGGTCACATCAATCTGCAAAAGATTGATCACAACTAAATGAAATACTGCGCAACATGACAATAGAATGTAAATTTGTTGAGAGTAAAATTTAGAAAAACTTACTTTGCTTCGCCCGTCTTGGCAACGTAACACAAAAATTGCTCCAATAATGGGTTTGGATCCCTTTTCTCTTTCTTCTGAAATTCTGCAAATTGCATTTTTTTTTAGCTTTAACAAGATTGTTAAAAGTGAAACACTAAGTTGAACACGTTCGAAGAGGATAACTACATTGGAGGGAGTATTTGATTATATTGCCGCACCGGTGATATTTCAGTGTGATTGATTCAGGTTCCCAAAACTTTAAACAGTAAGAGACACACACTACTACGCACTGTAAATGTCCTTCCATTGAATATTCTTACGTAAAATACCAAATGTAGTGGTTCAAACGAAGGGTTTTTGTATATTAAAACATTTAATATAATAATTGTATTCCTAGTACTTGCACAATTACTTTATATTAATTCTCAAACAAATGAAGAAGGCTTTGAAATTACACATTGCAATAGAGTTGCTAGTTTGCAAGCTGTTGGTTAGCAACATTAACGGTTCCACGCAGTGCAAAAAAAAAACAGAAACTCTTATGAATGCAATGTCTTTCTTTGTAGTAAATGTAAATTTTGCCTTGAAATTCTTCCAATAACGCCCCGGTGTCCATCGCTGCCCGCAGTAAGGAAAGTAAATATAATACTTATGGTCGCTAGTTAGCAATTGCTCGTAGCAAAATAACAAAAGATAGTCCATGTGGAAAGTGCGCATGTCTACAAAAGCGTCACGCCTATGTTTACGGAAGTAACTGCGGTTGGCAAATGCCAATACATAAATGTACTATCCAACTAAGCGTGTAAATATCTGTTGACGTTGGTAGTTGAATTATTTGGTTTATTTATTCATACAGAAAGCTTCACCGTTTGGTTGTTGATTTTGTTTTGCCGTTGACATGAAGGTGCCGTGTAGGGGCCGATGAGTCATCAGCTTATCATCAGATTTACTTACACATCACCTGGCAAACTGGTACATATAACACAGAAGCTGTGGTGGGAACAGGGTCACAATACCACTGCCCGATATTTCTTTGACAAAAAAATTAGAGTTCTCCGTGGGAATAACGATGGCAGTCCCGATGCCTGCCACGTTACATTTAAGTTTTCCGTCAAGGCCGGTGGCTCTACTAGAGCCAAACATTCACATTCGAGGACGAGATCCCGACTTGGAAAGTTTCTTTAACGACAAAGAAAATTACATTTTGTCCTTAAATTGTGCCTGGACCTTTTGGCTTGATAGGTGGGTGTAGAAGATGCTATTTTTGTGTGCGCTTTAATGCAGTGTTTCCCAACGTTTTTTGAGCTGTGGCACACTTTTTGCATTGAAAAAAATTTCAAGGGGCGCCACAATCTGAAAATCTTTTAATTTAAAAACTATGTCGCCTATATTAACAATAGTCATTCTCATTAAAGTTGATGTATGCGGACCCTGAACAACTTTCGGTTCGAGTGATGCAAAAATAAGTAATGTAATGTTTTTGGCAGTGGCTCCGTAGCCGGTAACCGGTCAAATAGTCCCAGGGGCTATTTAGCCGGTGTGACAGTATATCTTATTTATTTATATAGTAGACCCTTACCCTCCTTTCATATTTTCACAACTATTATCAAATAACAGTACACTATCTCAGCATTATATTAATATTGCTCTGATTTGTCTTTGAGTCATCAAAACACAGGTATACTACTTATTGTTTATTTTATAAGTTGGCAATAGCACATGAAATTTCAATAAGATTGGTTGAATGGTTAAGAAAATCCCCTATTCACTCAATGTTAAATAATAGTCATTAAATCCCTATTCACCTAATGTTAAAATATATCAATTGCATGCTAATTGGGTGAACAGGAAAAAAAAATAACTGTCCATCTGATCTTTATCAAATTTGGTGGGAAGTTTACCACTTATAAAATAAATAATAACTGCCAAATATTGTGAGTACCTGTCACCGATCAGCCAACCCACCCACCTGTCACCGATCAGCCAACCCACCCACCTGTCACCGATCAGCCAACCCACCCACCCACCTACCACTGATCAGACAACCCACCCACCTGGCACCGATCAGCCAACCCACCCACTTGTCAACGAGCAGCCAACCCACCCACCTGTCAACGAGCAGCCAACCCACCCACCTGCCACCAATCAGCCAACCCACCCACATGTCAACGAGCAGCCAACCCAGCCATCAGTTCCACACATTAAGCTTCCTACTAAGAGACCAAAACGTGGCCAACCACGTGGTACAACAGAGACTGCTATTGGACTACCCAAGCAAAAAAATGCAAAACTTGACAAGCCAACACCCTTTATTTACCTCTCCACTCAGGAGCGTGCACATCAAGTCCTCTGCTATGCTGTCTCACCAAGGGATGCAACACTTGCACTTGGTGGTACCCAGCTTGGGGAATCATGTGTGGAGTCTAATCTAGACAATCTTACAGACATGCTGTTTGATGATCACATTGACATTAATAATTATATTATTAAATATTTCACAAGCGATGCGTGGAGGCTGCTACAAGAACGGTACTTCACAAGAAAAGAAACAATTGTGTACTTGTGCAACTCCTGTGGCGATGACCTCCACAGTAAACCATCAGTTGTATGTGATGCTTGTCTTCATTGGCATCACTTGGGGTGTGTTGGGAGGAAAACCAAACCAAAGACAAAATTCTGGTTCTGTAGGCAATGTTTCTTGTAACATGTGTAATGACAACAGAAGTGTGTTTTATTGCCATTAGTATTGGTGAATGAACAGATATGGTTGATTTGTATTATGATAACAATGTTACTTGTCTAAAAAGTGCTACTTCTAATGAAGATTGGAGGGTTACATGTGTTTTATTACTATCCGTATCATTGGAATTGTATGTAAGACTTGTCTCAGAACTGTTTCAATTCTAAAGAAAATTGGTGTCAATGGACTATGTAGACATCTGTGAGATAACATAATACTGTTACCATTAATGTTCATGTGTGCTTTTGTTAATAAATGTAGTATGCCATAAAAGTTGAGTAGGCCTAGTTAACTTTATATAAAGGTCCTTATCAATTATCACATTAAGGAAATAAACCTTATAAAATGTAGTTTCTTACTATTTACCCCACACAGAATTCTTACCGGCTAAATAGCCATATAGGCTATTTGACCGGTTACCGGCTAAATAGCCCCTGGGACTATTTGACCGGTTACCGGCTACGGAGCCACTGCCAATGTTTTTAAAAGATTAATTTTATTTCACACAGCACACCTGACCATTGCTCACGGCACACCAATGTGCCACGGCACAGTGGTTGGGAAAAACTGCTTTAATGAACCCCTAGGCCGGCCTCTTCTATACGCAATTTTTTTAATTCTCTCAGGTGGACAGAAGAAGGTGCAAACTTGACTCCAAGACAATAACACAAAGTGAAAAAAGTACATAGAACAATAACACAAATTTAAACACACTGACAGAACATTTAGACAATACAGACTAGTCCAGGCCCCCTCTCCCTTTAGTGGCTTCCGGGTGGGAGAGAGGGCCATGCTCCCTAAACAAGTCTACTTTTAAGATTGTATGCAAATGAACACGTGGGTGTAACTTGAATCATGTCCTGTTCCAAGGAGATGAGTGAAGAAGAAAAGGTGTGAACTTCCCTTGCTCATTTTTTTCCAAGATGGTGCGTCACGCGGAAGCCAGTGGCAGTAGCTCTGTCCATTCTTATTTGTTTATCGTGTTTTACAGCCTTTTTATCTTTTTTTAAATTACATTTTAATATTTCTTAATACATTCCTTTTTACTTTACTTTGTACTTTACACATGGGACTAGCTCTTACATTCGCAGCAGAAGGAGCAACACCTCAATGCCGCTGGAAATTCGGAGCTGGACAAAAGTGCCGGGAGAAGAAGCGACGCTTCAGACCAACCATTCCATCATGGGGTAAGAATGAAAATCTGTCGGCGCTTACCAGGCCGGAAACGGAGTCGAGAGGTTCTACTCTGCTACTGTTGATTCTTCAGCTCCAGACTATTGAGGAACTGTGCAGATAAGCTTGGAAGAGTGACTCTGCATATTCTCTACCTCGTTCACATTCTGCAGAAGTTCCCCATCTTGTGGAAGACTTTTTTTCCAACTCTACAACGTCTTTTTCTTGAGTCTGTATCCGTTTTTGCTACCGCAACCAAGATGGCGCCGCTCAAGTGGCAGTCGGTAGTGGTAGCTCCGTCCGCTCTTGCTCATTTTGTGTTTTTGCTACTTTTCTGTCTTAATGATTTGATTTAATGATTCTTAATGATCCCATATACTTTGCTTTGCTTTGTACTTTGTGCTTTCGCTTTGTTGTTCTGTGGCCTTTGCGACTGTATTGTCTAACTTGTAACTATGTGTAACTATGCCTTTCCTGTATCTGCATTCTCACCCTCTTGCTACTGTCACAATGAAATTTCTCGAATACGGGATGAATAAAGTTATCCAATCCAATCACAATAGCCAGGAACAGCAACCATTCCATCTCCTTTTTCGGCCCCTGCTTGGGTAACTGGATTAGTTATTTAAAAGAGTAAATTCCACAGGTGTCACGTCTCCAGACCAAAAGATAGCTAAAAAGAATACATAAAGATACACATTATTTGAAAGCAATGAAAGAATACCATTATAAGAAATATTTCTCTTCAGTAAGTCAATGATTTCCATTTATAATTTTAAATTTAAGACATCAAGGAAAGACATGTAGCTACCAGGTAATATTGAAAATCATTTTACTTAGCTTTAGGACTTGTTAAAAAAATAGTTTTGTTCAGAATGGCTTAAAACTAAAATTAAGTATGGCAGTTTTTGATGACAGAATTTCTCTTTGACCTACATTGATGAGACACCTTTTTGTGAGGATCTTGGATGAAACGTATCTTTAAAACAATTCCACGCAAAATTTAATTCCTTTTCCACTTAACATATGTTACGTATTCAAAATGCCAAGCCAGCGGGATGATAAGATTGACTATCCCAACTAGGACATTGGCTGGAGAGAGTTTCGATTGGATGTTCCTTCTAAACTGAAACACTCCTACAGATATTTAGGTTTACGCCCAATGGGAAAGAACTTAAAATATGGAGTCAGATTATACAAACTTGTCACATTTTGCAATAAAGCATGTAGGTGTGAGAAGTGCACCTGAGAATCTCAGTCTATGTCTGTCTATTTGTATTTTCCCCAAAATCCTCCAGAACAATAAAGAACAAACAATAATACATATTAGTTTAGGAAGATATACTGCAAGAAACTTATTGACCAATATATAAAACTGGTCAATATAAAATTGGTTTTCCTCAGTAGGCTCTTCTTCGACGACCCTTTGTTTTTCCAGGTTAATGAAGTTCAATCATAAGACAGTTACCCAAGTGTTGGAGTAATCATTATTATAAATGTTTGCAATGCTTATTTAGGAATAGAAAGCCTTATTATAAACATGCTTACTATATTAATCAATATATTTGCTTAGTAGGAATAGTAATGCTCATCCTAAATGTGTAACAATATTAAACAATATATATATATGTGTTGAACGCTGTGCTTTTATGTTAGAGTTATTGGCATTAATAAAAGCCATTTTAATGCATCCCTTGCTAAAGTAAGGACTGTGGTTCACATCAAGAGGACAGGGAATGGTCATGGGCATGGAGAGGTCTCACAACAATTGCTCTTGGGAACTGCGAACTGTTTTCGGCTTCGGAGGACTCACGACAGGTGCTCTTGGGAACTGAGGACTGTTTTCGGCTTCGGAAGATGGTCTCACAACAAGCGCTCTTGGGAACCATGGACTGTTTTGGGAAGCACCTCTTCACTGAAGGGTTCGCATCGAAACTCGCTTGGGAAGGTTCGACAGGACCTACAATTGTTTTGATAGCTGTACAAAATTGTTGTGAGACTCTACAAATGTTTAGACTTCTGTGGGGCATGGCGTTAAAATCTTATGAATAAATTAGCGAAACGGACTTCGAGTTGTTAGAATAATCTTGACCGGACGAGCGGGAGGATGTATTCTCTTCTTGCAAGAATTAAATGGTGATGTGACTACAGATGCCTTTTTTATTGAAAGCTGAATTTGGAAATACCTAAGGATAAACCTAACATTTGGTCCTTCGAGCCTGTGGTCAAGATACCGAAGCAGAATCCAGGTCGCTTCCGTTCGATATCTGGAAAGACCGTGCACGGCGCTTAAATACCCTTTTCCGGGCTGGATTACTCGAAGGGGCGACTGGGTTCTCGACGGTTGACGACTAACACTCTGAAAGAGACATCTGGTGTCATATCTGGTAAGTCCACGTGAATGTCTGCGTTTGTTGAAGGGGCATTGCACGTGAGGTCCATTTTTTAAATGAGAATCGCGTCCAGGGGGACTGCGTAAAACCCTGGGTATACTAGTCGCTGTCAGGTAATGAGACAGCATGAGTCTATAAAACTTGGGGCAGTTCGGGGTGTCCTGTGCCGCGGTCCGGAAAGGTACAAATATAGCTCTGACAGTATTTCACGCTAGGTTATACATTAGGAATTAGGGGCAGTTCGGGGTGTCCTGTACGGAAGGTACAAATATAGCTCTGACAGTATATCACGCTAGGGTATACATTTGTGTTGCGTGTGTTACGTACGTCGTTCCGCGGAAAAGAAAGTTAACTAACTGATAACTGAGTGCACGCAAGCTCCCTTAAAAATGGGCAGCTCAAATGAAAAAGCGGCTAGCGACGACGATCCAAAACAGCGTCTGCCGTGTAGAGATTGGAAGTTTGTTGAGAGTCAAAGCGCTTTGAGAATTAAACATCTAAACTTATGGATAAATAAATATGGATTTGCTGGCCAGCTTAATATGCATAAGATATTGATACTGCAGGATAAAATACGTGCTAAGCATGGGGGAAACCTTAACAAAATGGAGCAGGAGGGATATAATGATACCTATTATTGGTTTATGATGGCAAGGAAACGGAGTGATGGATGGGTTAAATCAGTTGATAACGGTGGGACTGGAAACACAGAGGCTGTGTTATTCCACAGAAAAGAGGACATTAGACGATCTTATCACCTGAATGGGGTGGAAAAGCAGCAAAATTGGATGTTCGCGTTAAAAGGTGATTGGCATGCTGTTAGAGGTGATTGGAATCCAAAAGCTGATGGTGGCCTGTTGTGTCATGACGGTCGTGATTTGAGAGTGCATGAACTGATTGATCGGGTTACGGGGAAGTTTAAAACAAAAGCTAATTATACCATGATCAGCAGAGCTAAAGAGGGATGGTGAGCCTTTTGCAGAATATCAAATCAGGATGACGGCTTGTTTTAAGGCCAACAGCGGCATCGCTGAAGACCACGCGGTGGGCAGCCTTTATCAGGGGCAGCTAAAAAATGTGTTGCATGCTCATTCAAATTATACGCTTAGGGAATGGATTGAAAAACACTGGGTAGATAGGCCTACGGGCACGCTTGAACAATACGTAAATCAGGCGGTCCATGCTGAAGAGGTTTTAAAAAAGAAAGGGAAAAGAAAGGGGGGGGGCACCCTCTAACGAGGACGGGATTTTTTACCAAAATAAGGGGTGGGAGCGTAAACCTTTTAACAGGGATAATCGGAAAAAATATGCAGGGAAGTTCAACAGAAATCGAGGTAACAGAGAGAAAGTCTGTTGGATCTGTGGGAAAATAGGTCATATATCACGCGATTGCCCAAATAACAGGGCCTCTAAAAGTGAAGGCCAATCAGCATGACTAGTCGGGGGGCCTGCTCAAAACGAGCAATGGATTTGAGCAGAGGGAAGTGGAACTAAATTTAGCGGAGATATTGGCACTTGATACAATTAAACCTGAAATCACACTGTTCGTGAATGGGGTGCGATTAAAATTTTTGTGTGATGCTGCTAGGCATACTTTGTTAATAGTAACTAAATGTACTGTCAATGTACTGGCTTATTGTGGCTTATCCTGGTTTCGTTCCCGTCTGCTAGCGGGAATATTTTGGTTAACAGAAATACAAAACGGCCAATTAAAATGTTTAGCGGGGTTGCCAAAACTGCGTTTTGGTCATACTCTAAACTTGCCGAATAATGCTTCGATTGCGGGGGAAGCGCTCTGTTTTGGTGCGGCAGATTTGATGGTGTTAGACATTATAATACAGTATAATATGTGCGCGGACCGCACAAGCGACTAAAATTTTTGAGGGACCCCTTCCGTGGAGAATATTACAATAATTGGCCTTGAGGGCGCTGAAGCAAACTTGAGGGCAGAAATGGGTTTTGCTATGATATAGTTGTGCTTGCAGCATATTGTGATTATGGGGTCTTGGCAAACTATGGTGATATAGTTGGATATCGGGAGAGTAATTAATTTAGTTTATTAATTTAGTCTTCTCTAAAAAATAATTGATTGGGCACATGGGCGAAGCATTGTGCACAAAAAGAAAAGAGAGTGTTTTGGAATTTGTAAACAAAAGATAAGAATGCTGCTTCTGCAGCGAGCGTGAAGGTCACAGTCAGCGGCTAAGGGCGCGCTTCCGTTTAAACATTTCAGAATAAGAACAAAACATGGTCTGCAAGGGATGCAGGGTTCCGCGATTATCTTCGCATTTATATTTGGGATTTAATCAGAAATGTCTTTCGAGGTGATAGAAAATCTGTTTGGCAAAGATTGATTTGGTAAAAGCTTTGGAATTGGGAATAATACTATTATTATTATTTTATTTTTTGTTTTGTGAAGTTCAAAGGGCTCTTAATTGAAGAGAGCTAGTTTTGGAGGATAAAGCGATAGTAATACTGTTTTTGAATGGTTGGATTGTTCAAAATACTTTAATATAGGACATTGGCTGGTTAAAGAAAAATGAATGGAATTTTGTTTTTTTACAATATTATGGCATATTGGTGACAATTTGTGGGTCCTTTATTAAGCATTGAAAAATGTAATTAGGAAATGCCTAGTAAAAGGTTGATTTCTCTAATTTACTTATTGTAGATTTTTCTTGTGGTAACAGGGAGCTATAAGAAATGGCTCTTATCTTAAGTAAACAGTATGGGGTGATTTACAAATTATGTCTTAGGTATTAAGAGTTAGTTGGTTGTTAAAGAGATCAGACATGAAATTAACAATGCAGAAATGGCATGAGACATTTCGTGGCATTCGTCCAAATTATTAGGTAAATTGAACCTGGCTGGGGTAGAGAAGATAATTGATTTAGGATAGGCATAGTTTCCCTGGAAGAAACATGGAGCGTCTTTAAGTGCACAAAAGGCGTTCCCTGTTTGGCCTAAAGGGGGAATATGCTTTGGTATAGGTCATATTGATGACTATTGGGACGTTATTACTGTCTATTGCTTTAGGGGCATACAAATTAAGAATTTAGCCAAAACTTACTGCATTGCAATTATGGGGTTAATACACCTGAATGTTACGGTGATAACGATTAGCAATAACAAGCTTAGATAAAGGGGAATATCTACAACAAATTCTGGTGGGGCTTTTCATGGTGTGAAACAAGTGATGAAATAATGTCTATGTTTAGAAAATAACATCTCCAAATTATAAAATATCAACCTTTGAGAAATGCTTTAAGTAGATGGGTTGATGTGAATGGGCAAAATTCGATAGCGTTGAAAGGGGGTGTAACTTAATGCAGAACATGGAGATAAAGTTTTTACAAACGGTTAAAATACTAAAAGGGGGTGTGTGTGTGTTTCAATGTGTCACAACTTTTCCGTTATTGCATTATTGGCGAATAGATAGTTAATCACAGCCACTCGCATGGCAGTCTACATGCTGACTGACTGGGGTAAGGGGCGGTGGCAATTGAACATATTTCTATTTTTAGATATGTGGCATGTGAATCTAATACATTAATTATCTAGTTTCTTCAGGCATCAATCTTGCGGATCGAGGATCTACTAATGCGGAGTGGATCCAGACCTTCCGGAGTGTGGAGTATTCCTGGTGTCCTCAAGAATTCGTAGGTTTTCTCTGGGTACTCCAGTTTTACTCCAACAAACCAAAATTATGGATTATTGGGGGAGCACTCAAAGCAAATTCCTTGATTATGAGTGCGAGCGTGGATGAGTGTCTGTCTTTTGTGTTTTAATTGGCTGGCCACCAAGATATATCAATATTCTAATATCAAGGTGGAATATTTCTGAAATCGCTAATAAGCCTTTCAAGGACGGCGGTGGCAGAGTAGGAAAAAATCAAAAAAGAAAAGAATCCCCCGCAGCTTTCGCCAAATGAGATTTTTTTATTTCTGCAATGGAAAATTTTGGGAACCTGGGGGACTAAACAAAAACAAAAGACTGGGGCTGCCATTTTGAGTCATGGTAAATTTCATGCCTCAAAAAAGGGGGAGGTTATATATTCAATGTATATGCAGATATATGGCCAAAACACGGGCGATTCCCCCTTATGTTAAGCTACAAAAGCTACATATCCATTTCAAAGGATACATATGGATTTTACGTAGTGGTACATAACAGTCCTAAAACAGATTGGGGAAACCTTGTTGCAGAAACTGGTCTAGATTGGCAAGCTTGGATGACACACAAGTGCGAAAAAACCATCAGGCCTTCGATAAAATTAAACCATACGGTGGGGGCATTACAAATCATTATTCAGACTGACAAATTAACTTGTGGATCCTTGTCTGACATTTTTCCTAAGTCCATGGGCAGGTGGAGAAGACTCTTTTTACAAAAATCTACAATTGTGTCTCAACAACAATGACCATGTCTATGAAGACGGTGGGAAAATCGTCAGAGATGGAAACACCCGGATCCGCCATAGTAAAATTAAAATCTGAGATGACCAGAGAATTCATTTCTGCAACGGGGAGTTCCCAAACGGGAGGCGGTAAGAAATAATTGGTTGCTGTTGATGGAAAATGCAGCTATTACTATAAATCAAACCTGCATAACATGTATGGGGCCCCGCCCTCTCTTACGAGTAGTGCCCGCGCAAATTACCCCTGATTGTGTAAAGGAGATAATGACAAAAGAAGATGTAAGCCCAAAATGTATGAAATGGAATAATGTCTACCCAGTTACAACGGCAGCAAAGGACAAGCCTAACTTTTCAACACATGTCGCGTGTAATCATTTTACCTGCTTAGTCCTCACAGGGCACGGTCCGGCACTGGGAGCGATAAATGTGACGTGGTGTGCCCACGTCCTAAAACAGACTGCACCCCTGATACCACGTTCTGACCTATGGTGGTGGTGGGGTCAAAACAAATTATACGACTCCAGCCAAAATGCAGCAGGACTTTGTGCCTTGGTCTCACTGCTATTACCAGTGTCTGTTTTTCCATCTACAGTAGAGGAGATACAATTGGCTGCACAGAAATCCGGTATGATGGCGGGCCCCTCGCGACGGCGTCGATCGGCATGGAGAGAGGGTGATCCGACATACATTGATGCGAGTGGCATCCCCGGGGCGTACCAGATGAGTATAAGTTGGTTAATCAGATCGCAGCAGGTTGGGAGTCTATTTTTCTTTTAATTACTCCAAACAAAAATGTTGATTGGATAAATTACCTGCATTGCAATGGCCAAAAACTTGGAAATTATACTGAACAGGGATTTGTGGCGATAAAGGAACAACTGGCAGCCACTAGTCTGATGGCGTTCCAGGATCGTGCAGCAGTTGAAATGCTTCTTGAAGGAGCAGGGGGCGTATGCAATGTTTGAACATGTTGCACTCAACAACACGCCCCCCCACTGGGTCCCACACCAGGGCCAACGATGGTCTGCAGACCCTAAACCGCAAGATGAAAAAGCATCCTGGAGTAGAATTACCGTAATTACTCGAATATAACACGCATATTTTTGCTATATAATTAATTGCAATAGTTGGGGGTGCGTGTTATAATCAATAACTAAAATAAATTACAAATTTTTGATCGAAAAAAGCATTGTCAAACTCACTTTGACGCACGGACATTGTGCAATTTCCAACTTTGAATTCAAAATACACGCATATTAAAGATCGTCAAGCCTCACAAACATCACAATCCTGCATTAATAAGCTGGAAAGTAGAATACTACATTGTAGTGTAGTACGTACTTGTATTTAGAAATATGTCCAGCGGGGGGCAGTATATTCCCTTGTTACATGTGATAGTCTTTTCCATTGTGCATATCTTCAAATCATTTATTTATTCAATTTGTATGTTCCTTTGTTTGAGAATGACAATAGATATTTGAATTAAAACATGGTATTGTCAATTGAAATGTAGTCAATGTTCAAGGAAGTCTAAAAGGTATTGCAACATAACATGTCTACATGATATGTTTGTCCACTCTGTGTATCATCTATTGCCCTAAAATTCAAACGCATAACTCCACCAACTCCACGACACTCGACACGCTCGTACCTGAAGATTTCTCTATCCGGTTTTGAACAAAACAATCGTGAAACGAAGAAAAAAAGGAAAGATTTCTGATTTTCGTCAGCGGGAAATTTTAGGTGCGCACTATATTCGAGTACTGCGTTTTTCCAGATTTTTTTGGCCCAAAATTACCTGCGTGTTATTTTCGAGTGCGCGTTATATTCGAGTAATTACGGTATTATCCGCTTGACAGATTTGTGGCCATACTAATAATGATTTGGCCTAATTTGTGGCATTTTCCGTAGCCCTTTTTGCTACGATTTTGACATTATGTGGGTGTTGTATTATTCCCTGCTTAAGATCTTTGATGAGCCGACTTATAACCACTGCGATTGCCCCTACAAATTCTAAATTGCATGAATTATATTCCCTACTGATGAAACGTGCTGAAGCAGCAGTGAATTTCAAGAGCATGGTAATTCCGAGGATGAATTGGGCGAAAATGATTTTGTTTTCTGCTTTTCAGACCAGCCGTGCCAGTGAGCGGGTAAAACCAAAGCCAACGGAAACAGACATTTCCTCCCCATTTTTATTTTTTGCCATAAAATGAATTAATGTAATAAAGCCGAAAGGAACTTTTATTAAGGAGATCATGTGCAAATTTATAATACAGGGGGGAATGTTGGAGTAATCATTATTATAAATGTTTGCAATGCTTATTTAGGAATAGAAAGCCTTATTATAAACATGCTTACTATATTAATCAATATATTTGCTTAGTAGGAATAGTAATGCTCATCCTAAATGTGTAACAATATTAAACAATATATATATGTGTTGAACGCTGTGCTTTTATGTTAGAGTTATTGGCATTAATAAAAGCCATTTTAATGCATCCCTTGCTAAAGTAAGGACTGTGGTTCACATCAAGAGGACAGGGAATGGCCATGGGCATGGAGAGGTCTCACAACAATTGCTCTTGGGAACTGCGAACTGTTTTCGGCTTCGGAGGACTCACGACAGGTGCTCTTGGGAACTGAGGACTGTTTTCGGCTTCGGAAGATGGTCTCACAACAAGCGCTCTTGGGAACCATGGACTGTTTTGGGAAGCACCTCTTCACTGAAGGGTTCGCATCGAAACTCGCTTGGGAAGATTCGACAGGACCTACAATTGTTTTGATAGCTGTACAAAATTGTTGTGAGACTCTACGAATGTTTAGACTTCTGTGGGGCATGGCGTTAAAATCTTATGAATAAATTAGCGAAACGGACTTCGAGTTGTTAGAATAATCTTGACCGGACGAGCGGGAGGATGTATTCTCTTCTTGCAAGAATTAAATGGTGATGTGACTACAGATGCCTTTTTTATTGAAAGCTGAATTTGGAAATACCTAAGGATAAACCTAACACCAAGCCTCATTGTCCAGGTCATGTACATTTTAGAGCAGGGGTGGGCAAACTATTCCACAAAGTGCCGCAGTGGGTGGGGGTTTTCATTCCAACCCATAGAGGGGACACCTTTTTACCAATCTGGTTTCCTACAGGTGCAATCAGTGGATTGCAGTCAGGTGCTTCTTATTTTCTACAGAAATCTCATTGGTCAAAGTGTCTTTGCTGGATCAGTTAGAACAAAAACCTGCACCCACAGCATCCCGCGAGGAATGGTTTGCCCACCCCTGTTTTAGAGGGTGATCTTTCCTCATGAGGGCACGGTTGTTTACTTGCTGATTTGTCATATGAGTCCCACCTCCATGCTGTCGGTTTGATCAGCAGCATACAGAAATATGATGTAACCAGTTAAGGAGTACTATTAAGAACAGGTCAAATGTATGATTTTTTTATTTCAATTTTTGTTTTAAGAACTGGGCACCTATAATTAATTGCATTTGCCATAATAGTGAATTCAAAACTAGTAAGTAATTCATTATTGAAAATATACTCCCCCCTCGGATGAGTCATCACCTTATTGTGGTGGTGGGTTTTGTGTGTCCCAGTTATTCTTTGAGCTATGTTGTTTGGAGCCTTGGAGAGATTTGGGACACTGGAGTCGCCCACGCTTAGATGCCTACTTATTGCCCCCCGGCTCGGTGCCTGTATGTTGGGTTTTACTCCGGTAAACGAGAAGGTAGCATCCCTCCGTCTTCGAGTGGCGGGGCGGGACCTGACTGTTGTATGGACCAAACAACAGTTCAGAGTACCCACCTTTTTGGAGTAGTTGGAAGGGGGGGTTGAGAGTGCTCTTTCAGGGGACTCCCTTGTTCTGCTGGGGGACTTCAATGCTCACGTGGCCAGCGACAGTGAGACCTGGAGGGGAGTGATTGGGAAGAACGGCCCCACTGATCGGAACCCGAGTGGTGTTCTATTGTTAGATTTCTGCGCTCGTCGTGGACTGACAATAATGAACCCGTTGGTGGACACAGGCAGTAAGGGATGCCGTCAGGCTAAAAAAGGAGTCCTATCGGGCCTTTTTGGCCCAGGGGCTCGGGAGGCAGCTGATTGGTAATCGGTGGCCAAGCGGTACTTTGAAGACATCCTCAACTCCACCGACATGCCTTCCCATGAGGAAGCAGAGCCGGGGGACTCTGGGGCGGATTCTCTTATCTCTGGGGTCGCTGTCACTGAGGTGGTCAAAAAGCTCCTCGGTGGTAAGGCCCCATGGGTGGTTGAGATCAGCCCGGAGTTTCTAAAGGCTCTTGATGTTGTGAGGTGTCTTGGTTGACACGTCTCTGCAACATCTGGAAATCGGGGACAGTGCCTCTGGATTGGCAGACCCGAGGGTGGTTCCCCTTTTCTAAAAAGGGGGACCGGAGGGTGTGTTCCAGTTATCGGGGAATCACACTCCTCGGCCTCCCTGGGAATGTATATTTCTGGGTACTGGACAGGAGGGTCCGCCAGGAGGTCGAATCTCAGGTTCAGGAGGAGCAGTGTGGTTTTCCTCCTGGCCGTGGAAAAGTGGATCATCTCTGCATCTACAGCAGGTTATTCGGGGGAGGTGGGCATGGGACTTTGCCCAACCAGTCTACATGTACTTTGTGGACTGGTAGAAGGCATTTGACCGTGTCCCCCGGAGAGTCTTGTGGTCAGTTTCCTCGGAGTATGGAGTTCTGGAACCCATGATACGCAGGGTCTAGTCCCTTAATGAACAGTGTCAAAATCTGTTCTGCGTAGGCCTCCTCCCTGGTAGGGCATGCACGAAACACCTCCCCAGGAAGGCGTCTAGGGGGCATCCTAATCAGATGCCCAAGCCAGCTCATCTGGCTCCTCTCGATCCGGAGAAGCAGCGGCTCTTCTCTGAGCCCCTCCCGGATGACCAAGCTTCAATCAATCAAATCAATCAAAAGCCTGTATTGTCCTCATACACAGCTGCGTATGACGAAATTGGTGGTGCTACTCCACAAAGTGTGTTTTCCCAGTAAAAGCATAAATAAGTAAAAATATAAAAAGTCACGTCCTGGCAAGGTAAATTCTAAAATATTGCACAATCTAAGATATTGCACATTGTTATTGCACACCCCGAAGTTATTGCACAGAAAGGATTGTGTGTCGTGCTAATGCAGGTTCAGAGTCCTGATGGCTGTGGGAAAAAAAACTGTCCCGAAGTCTATTTGTCCGTGCTTTGTGAGACCTGTAGCGTCTGCCAGAGGGCAGCAGCTGGAACAGGTTGTGACCAGGGTGGTATGGGTCCCTAACAATGGTCTCTGCTGAGGTAGCGAGGGCTGGCAATGTCATCTAGTGAGGGCAGAGAGCAGCCGATGATCTTCTGGGCGATGTTGATCACTCTCTGCATGGCTTTCCTGTCTGCTGCCGTGCTTCCAGCAGGGTACTTAGGAAGAACAACTTGGGCACCAATCTTCTGAGAACCTTCTATAGAACCACTGTAGAGAGCATCCTGGCGTACGGCATCACAGTGTGGTACGCTGGAAGCACGGCGGCAGACAAAAAGGCCATGCAGAAAGTGATTAACACTGCCCAGAGGATTGTCGGCTGCTCTCTGCCCTCACTTGAAGACATTGCCAGCCCTCGTTACCTCAGCAGAGCCAAGAACATCATAGGGGACCCTTACCACCCTGGTCACAATCTGTTCCAGCTGCTGCCCTCTGGCAGACGCTATAGGTCCCACAAAGCACGGACAAATAGGCTTAAGGACAGTTTTTTCCCCACATCCATCAGGAATCTAAACTCGCGCTAACATAACACACATTCCCCTCTGCGGTATATGAACAGATGTTTGGTTGGTGATCTGCCTCCTACTAGCTGACTGAGGAAAGGTAAGTGGAAGACAGTGAAAGGTAAGCGCGAGGTAAGCGACCTGTATCCTCAACAGCGGAATGACAAATTACAAGTCCGTAACTTACACTTATTAGGTCTTTTGCCGATTAAACGTAGCTTATGGAGAAGCACCATCAATTTCGTCACACGCAGTTTCTGCGTGTGATGACAAGTAGGCTTTTGTGTTGTGATAATGACGACAGGGCCTATGTCCGATTATTATTATTATTATTATTATTTAGGGACAGGGATAATGTGGCAGATTTCAGGCAGGATGGGATGATGGATTGTTGCAGGGAACAATCGAAAATCTTTGTGAAAACCCCAGTCAGCTGGTCAGGACAGGCTTTGAGCACCTTCCCAGGTACTTCGTCAGGGCCAGCAGCCTTCCTGGTGTTCACAGTCTGCAGTACCTGTCTCACTTTATGTTCCTGAAGCTTCAGTGTACTGCTGCAAGGTGGTGGATGTGTCGAGACTGAATCCGATTTGTCAGTCTCAAAGCGGGCAAAGAAATGGTTCAGTTCCTCTGCTAGTGAGGCATCTGCGTTAACAGACACCTATTAATGTAATTGTAATAAGTAATGTGTCGTATTCCCTGCCACATCTTCTTCGTGAAGGTTTTTCATGTGAAGTGAAGTGCTCCTCAATTTTCTTTGTATATCCTGCCTTGGCCTTTTTAATGCCTCTTTTCAGGTCTGCTCTGGCAGCGCTGTATTGTAACTTGTCTCCTGACCTGAAGGCGGTGTTACAGCATTTAATGAGTGCCTGTGTCTCACTGGTCAGCCAGGGTTTTTGGTTAGGAAAAACCCGGATATGTTTATTAACAGTGAAGGTGTCCGTACAGTTTTTGATGTAGGAAAGTACAGTGTCCGTGTAGTCCTGGAGGTTGTGGTGTTCAAAATGTTCCCAAATGGTGCAGAAAACCAGTCCTGCAGCAGAGAAAGGCCATTTTTATTATCTTTATTTGTGGACTTGTTATCCTCCGGAGTGGGTTGTATGAGGGAGTGAGGGACAGGCAGAGATGGTTGGATCCAGCAAGGTGAGGGAGGGGTGTGGCTCTATAAGCATGTTTGATGTTAGAATAAACATGGTCTAGAGTTTTATATCCTCTGGTGCAATGTTCCCTCTAAGCTGCGCACTTGCGCAATTGCGCACTACTCTCGTCTTCTCCGCGCACAGCAAATCATATGGAGCGCACAAAAAAAATATTTTTTCCCCATGACGTGTCAGCCAGTGGCAGTAGCTCTGTCCACTCTTATGTTTTTCGTGTTTTACAGCCCTTCTATCTTTTTTTAAATTACATTTTACTATTTCTTAATACATTCCTTTTTACTTTATTGTGCAAATAGAAGAACAAGCGGTGAAATTGGGAGAGAACTGTCTAAATCTGCTGTGTGTGTGGTTGTGTGCGTGCGTGCGTGTGTCTAGTATGTGTGATCGTTTGTCTTCAACCTACACAATGGACTATAAATGGAAATTAGCCCTCGGCTACAATCTTACATATCTTTAATTCATTTTTTTTTCATTAACATGAATATAAATATGTTCATTAATATGTGCTATCCCTTATTAAATAAACCAAAGCAAAATCATGGAAAAATATTGCATATAAATGGAAACCTGACCATCTCAAGGGACACGTTTAGCAGAAAAGTCATTTGAACGAGAATAAGAAGTGAGAAGGACAGATGTGTAAAATAAGGTAAAATTTAAGTCGGATTTGAGCATATTCTATTGGCATTTATGAAGATGTTTTATTCATAGATATTTTTTCATTCATTTTCTGAACCGCTTTATCCACTTTATCACTTGCGGGGGGTGCTGGAGCCTATCCCTGCTGACTTTGGGCCAGGGGTGGGGGACACCAGTTGATCGCAGGGCACAAGGAGACGGACAGCCATGCACACTCAGACCCAGACCTAGGGGCAATTCTAGAGTGTCCAATCAGCCTACAATGCATCTTTTTGGGATGTGGGAGGAAAACGGAGTACTCAGAGAAAACCCACGCAGGCACAGGGAGAATATGCCAATTCAACACAGGTGGACCGACCTGGATTTGAACCCGGGACCCCAGAGCTGTGAGGCCGACGCGCGAACCACTTATCCGCCAGGCCGCCCATTCATAGATATTAATCATTACATTTTATTATTACTAAATCATTTATGTGTAGTAGACATGCACCTGCTTATGGCAGGTGTGATACTGGTGTGTGCCCAAAGCGAGCATTGATGATGTTGCTCACACTGGTACTCAGTGTGCTCAGAGAGGTTGTCTTTCTGCCCAGACAAACAAAAAAATAGAGGGAACATTGCTCTGGTGTGACACTTCACGTGGATAAACTTAGGCAGAACAGTCTTTAAACATGCTTTGTTGAAGTCACCGGCGACAATAAGGACTCCATCGGGGTGGTCAAGCTGCTGTTTGTTTACAGTCGCTAGTGGGAGGCTAAGTGCCGTGCTAACTTTAGCATCCGGTGGGATGTAAACAGCAATTACAATTACTATTGGGCCTGCGCCGAACTGCCAAGAGCTCTAAATCAGGGGAACAGTGAGTGTTAATGATCCTACTGTTGCAGCACCAGTCATTGTGTATGTACACGCAAAGGTCTGGTCATAGAGGGACCTAACCCCGCGTATCAGGGGTTCCGGAACCCTTTACTTCCGGATGCCACCACCCCGGACTGCCAATCCAGAGGCACTGTTCTCAATGTCCACGCGATGTTGCAGAGGCGTGTCAACCAAGGCAGTCCCACAACATTCAGAGCCTTTACAAACTCAGAGGGGATTTCATCTACCCCGAGGAGCTTTTTAACCACCTCAGTGACTTCGACCTCAGAGATCAGAGAATCCACCCCAAAGCCCCCCGGCCATGGTGGACCAAAATTTTCTTGAAGCCAACCGGAAGTCATTCTCCATGGCCTCACTGAATTCCTCCCATCCCTGAGAGCACCAGAGCCGTGTGCCTCTTGGCCACCCGGTACCCGTCAGCTGCCTCCTGAGTCCCGTGGGCCAAAAAAGGCACAATAAGACTCCTTCAGCCTGATGGCATCCCTTTCCGCCGTTGTCCCCCAGCGGGTTCTGGCGTTGCTACCACGACAGGCACCTACCACCTTCCGGCTGCAGCAGCTCCAGTCTGCCGCCTCAGGACTAGAAGCGCGGAACATGGTTCACTCGCACTCAATGTCCCCCGCCTCTTCCCGGCCATGAGAGAAGCTCTGTCGGAGATGGGAATTGAAACTCCTTCTGACAGGGGACTCTGACAGGCATTCCCACTAGAACCTCCCCCACCATCAGAGTCAACTCATCACCAGGTGGTGCTCAGTTGACAGCTCTGCCCCTCTCTTTAATCGAACTGCGGCCTAGAGTGTCCTGGTGCCAAGTGCACATATGGACACCCTTATTCTTGAACACGGTGTTCATTATTTTCAATCCACGGCAAGCACAAAAATCCAATAATAGATGACCACTTGGGTTCCGATCAGTGGGCTGTTCTTCCCAATCACGCCCCTCCGGGTTTTGCCGTCATTGCCGACGTGAGCATTGAGCAGAACGAGGAAGGTGCCTGAAGGGGCACTCTCCAGCACCCTTCCGAGGACTCCACAAAGGGTGGGTACTCTGAACTGCCGTTTGGTGCATTCGCACAAACAACAGGCAACCCCACCACCACGATAAGATAAAGACTCATTGGGGGGTAAATCTATATACTTTCAAGTTAACTTTTTAATTTTTTTTACTTAATGCAGTATCATCTTTGATTTTTACTAAGTTTGGTCAGACTTTATTCTGTTTTTTTAACTTGTGTATTAAATCAGCAGTACTTGAATCAATGCAAAACTGCACATACATACAGTTGAGTTTTTACTTCATCATAACTGAAGTTTGTAACTTAATTTTCAACAGTGCCTTGTGTTAGCAAACAAGGTTGCCAGAATCTTCTGTTCTTTGCATTTGTTTGTTTTACTTTGTTAAAAATAAATGAATCACCTGAAAACGAAAGCATGCTCTTCGATTTCATTTGTATTTCAATAGAATTTAATGAGTCAATTGATGGTTGCAAAACAGAATTTGGTGATAAGGACAACTCTCCCCTCTTGTGGCTGTTTTTAGATACTTCACAGGCGTTCTCAATATTCTCACATACCTGTCAACCTCAGCCAGTTGCTCCCATTATTAATGATTGCAATTCCCCGTATTAAGTGATAATAAACCGTACACACACAACGCGGCCCATATTTATTCGCATAGGGCGCACTGTGAAGTATACAATTTTCCCCTAAGTGGACGGGGTGTCATTAGCCTTTTGTATGCACTAAATTCAAGATTCTGTAGATGTTGTATGACGCTGACAGCTTGATTGTCTGGGTACACGCTATACAGTGAAAAGGCGGGCGTGACGGATGCGGGTGCGCACATCTTAAAGCATGACAATACACTGTATTGTCATGCTTTAAGATGTCCACTCGCTGCAACTTTCACGTCTTTATAATAATAATAATAATAATAATAATAATAATAATAATAATAATAATAATAATAATAATAATAATAATCGGACATAGGCCCTGTCGTCATTATCAACAACACAAAAAGCCTACTTGTCATCACACGCAGAAACTGCGTGTGACGAAATTGTTGGTGCTTCTCCATAAGCTGCGTTTACTCGGCAAAAGACCTAAATAAGTGCAAGTTACGGACTTGTAATTTGGCATTCTGCTGTTGTGGATACAGGTCGCTTACCTCTCACTGTCTTTCACTTACCTTACTTCAGTCAGCTAGTAGGAGGCAGATCACCACCCAAGCATCTTTCCATAATACCGCAGAAGGGAATGTGTGTTATGTTACCGCAAGTTTAGATTTCTGATGGATGTGGGGGAAAAACTGTCCTTAAGCCTATTTGTCCGTGCTTTGTGGGACCTATAGCGTCTGCCAGAGGGCAGCAGCTGGAACAGATTGTGACCAGGGTGGTAAGGGTCCCCTATGATGTTCTTGGCTCTGCTGAGCAGTTTCTGCGTGTGATGACAAGTAGGCTTTTTGTGTTGTTGATAATGACGACAGGGCCTATGTCCGATTATTATTATTATTATTATTATTATTATTATAAAGACGTGAAAGTTGCTGCGAGTGGACATCTTAAAGCATGACAATACAGGTACACGCTATACAGTGAAAAGGCGGGCGTGACGGATGCGGGTGCGCACATCTTAAAGCATGACAATACACTGTATTGTCATGCTTTAAGATGTCCACTTGCAGCAACTTTCACGTCTTTATTGCAAGGGACACAGAATGAGAATTGAGTGCCTCTTAACGATGCTTTAATCCAGCCAGCATATTCACCTTGAAGTAACTCCCATTCTTTCTGGTGTCGACCCGATCCTTGAGTTTCTTACTAGGTGGCTCCTCCATGCTTGCTTCCACGATATTTACTCTATGTATATCTACGCATGCGCATGTCATCCTTTATCGATATTGCCGTACGCACCGCTAAAAAAATACATACGATTGAGGATAATTTTTGCTGGTATACCGTGACAATAGTAACGATCGATGACAGTAGCGTCGTTGGCTACCAGCCTACGAGACTATCTGGATTTTAGCCAAAACGGTCTTGTTGAGATCGGTTTTCATAAATATTGGCGATTTTTTTTTCCCCGTACAAAAGTCGGTGTACAGCGTACATGATTTGAAATGGTAAAAAAAACGTATAAAATACGTATAAAACGTACAAGTTGACAGGTATGTTCTCATCTCATCTCATTTTCTGAACCCCTTTATCCTCATGAGGGTCACGGGGGGCGCTGGAGCCTATCCCAGCTGACTCCGGGCCAGAGGCGGGGGACAACCTGAATCGGTGGCCAGCCGATCGCAGGGCACAAGGAGACAAACAACCATTTACACTCACACTCATACCTAGGGGCAAATCCAATCAACCTACCATGCATGTTTTTGGAATGTGGAAGGAAACCAGAGTACCCGTAGGAAACTCCACACAGGTGGATCGACCTGGATTCGAAACCAGGACCCCAGAGCTATGAGGCCGACGCGCTAACCACTCGCACCACGGGCCGCCGTTCTCAATATTTCAAGTACAATTTTGTAGATGGCATTTATATTGTGTTATTAGCTCTAGTTAGGACACTCATCTATATAATTGACTGCCAATGACGGCGATTGACGCCTAATACATTTAGACTGGAAGGGAATGGCAGCGACTAAAGGCTGTCACACCTGTTAAATGCTGAAAAACAAGAACATCCACAATCAGTTCTCCCTGTTTTAATGAATTGGCCCTTGGTTCAGCAGTTGTTAATGGCAGGTAATCTGCCTGGTGCCTGTAGTTAGATGGGATAGATTCCAGCACCCCCGCAACTCTTGTGAGGATAAGCAGCTTGGAAAATGAATGAATGAAAGAATGAATGATTGAACAAACAAATGATTGAATAAATGAGATGACGAGTACACCAATTAAAATACAATTAAATTATAGGACAAAATAAATACATATATTTTAAACCACAATGTAAACAATAGTCCTTAAACAAGTGTGGCCTACATGACCCAGAATTTCAATGTCCACCTAGGTGAATGCCTGGATTTATGGGGTTAAATCATATATTTTACTCCTTTTAAAATGACAAAAAGTAGACAGTTCGCATTAAAGGGTTAAATCAGTGGTTCTTAACCTGGGTTCGATCGAACCCTAGGGGTTCGGTGAGTCAGTCTCAGGGGTTTGGTGGAGCCTCTGCCGCGGAGGTCAAAACACATTGGCTCATCATGTCTATTCACGATAACATGCCCCGCTTGACCATCACTGGCTGCAGATGATCAAGTCACATTGCTTGGCCAATCAGTGCTGCAGAGAATTTATATATTTTTAATTTGAAAAAAAAAAACATTTTTTTATTTTACATTAATGTAGGGTTTGGTGAATGCGCATATGAAACTGGTGGGGTTCGGTAGCTCCAACAAGGTTAAGAACCACTGGGTTAAATATAATGGCTTGTAATATAATAACCATACATTACCCTAGAGGTGCATTGAAAAATTTCCAGTCCCCAACTGTAATTGGAATCCCAAGCCTCCATACATACCATCACTGTTAAAAAAATATCCTTGCAATGTTATTGATGAACAAATTTTCCTTTTACTATTACAAGGTGATTTAAAAAAAATGGCACCAAATTTGGATAGGTGTCATTTCTTGATTATTTTTTCGGAATACAAAAATAACTGCAAGGTAAAGTATTTTATTTTTAATATGATGAATGATGTTCTGGTGAAAAAGGCAAAGTCTCCTTTCATTCAGGAAATGATGCTTTTACCCAGGTAACTATGGGCACCAGGGTTGGGAAACCCTGAATCGATGGCTGTTGGAGTAATCATTATCATAAATGTGTTTGCAATGCTTATTTAGGAATAGAAAGCCTTATTATAAACATGCTTACTATATTAATCAATATATTGGCTTATTAGGAATAGTAATGCTCATCCTAAATGTGTAACAATATTAAACAATATATATCTGTGTTGAACGCTGTGCTTTTATGTTAGAGTTATTTGCATTAATAAAAGCCATTTTAATGCATGCCTTGCTAAAGTAAGGACTGTGGTTCACATCAAGAGGGTTCACATCAAGAGGACAGGGAATGGCCATGGGCATGGAGAGGTCTCACAACAATTGCTCTTGGGAACTGCGAACTGTTTTCGGCTTCGGAGGACTCACGACAGGTGCTCTTGGGAACTGAGGACTGTTTTCGGCTTCGGAAGATGGTCTCACAACAAGCGCTCTTGGGAACCTTGGACTGTTTTGGGAAGCACCTCTTCACTGAAGGGTTCGCATCGAAACTCGCTTGGGAAGATTCGACAGGACCTACAATTGTTTTGATAACTGTACAAAATTGTTGTGAGACTCTACGAATGTTTAGACTTCTGTGGGGCATGGCGTTAAAATCTTATGAATAAATTAGCGAAACGGACTTCGAGTTGTTAGAATAATCTTGACCGGACAAGCGGGAGGATGTATTCTCTTCTTGCAAGAATTAAATGGTGATGTGACTACAGATGCCTTTTTTATTGAAAGCTGAATTTGGAAATACCTAAGGATAAACCTAACAATGGCCAGCCAAATACAGGGGACGAGGAGTTCAACCAGCCGGCATGTTTATCGGTTGTGGAAGGAAAACATATATGTACAGTAATTCCTCGAATATCACGGTTAATGTAGACCTGACATGGCCCTGGTAAATGAAAAACCACTAAGTTGGATCACACCCATTATTACTACCACAATACATGTTTTCGTGCCTATGCAGAAATAAAATTACACATGTACAACTATCAAAGTGTATATTTATTAAATATTACAGCTATAAGCATATCAAAATATTGTAATGTCTCATCTCATCTTGTTTTCTGAACCACTTTATCTTCACTAGGGTGCTGGACCCTATCCCAGCTGACTTCGCCCAGCGGATGAGTGGTTAGTGCGTCAGCCTCACAGCTCTGGGTTCCTGGATTCAAATCCAGGTCAGTCCACCTGTGTCTCCCCGGGCCTGCGTGGGGTTCCTCCGGTTACTCCGGTTCCCTCCCACATTCCAAATCCATGCATAGTAGGCAGATTGGACACTCTAAATTGCCCCTAGGTGTGGGTGTGAGTGTGCATGGTTGTCCGCCTCCTTGTGCCCGGCTGGCCACCGATTCAGGGTGTCCTCCGCCTCTAGCCCGGAGATAGCTGGGATAGGCTCCAGCACCCCCGCGGCCCTAAAGCGGTTCAGAAAATGAATGAATGAATATATGGATGTGTGTGTGCCCCTAGATGGGGTCAATTTGTTATATTGTGGGGAGGGTTCTTCTTACGCTCCCGCGTGTGACATGACGTAACCATTGTTTACTTTTACCGAAGCCACGCCTTCTGTTAGCAACTTATGGCTAGCTCCGCCGCCAACGAAGCCACTACGAGGTTGATTCGCCCGACAGCACACCAAGCCCAAGATTGTCCTCGTGTACATAAGCTGGTGAGTAAAAACGAAACCCGCACATGTAGACTTTATCCGTATGTTGATAAAAAAAACATGTATTTGTTGCCATCTCACCGTTGATTCCTTTTCGGTTAGCGGCTAGCTTTAGTTGTACATTATTTCGACCATGCAGGTTTGGGTTTTATCTAGAAAAGAGAAAATATATAGACTTTGACTAACGAGTTTACCCGCATATCGAAAATGCTAACTCGCGGTTCCTCTTTCCTCATCTTACCGCGAGCTTGATGTTAGGGTCCTCACTCGAAACACCCTATTACAATGGCTGCCCTTCTTGGCGGATGTTCATTCATTTTGGGCCGAACAAATCGCACAGCTGTTAATAGTGAAAGACACAATTTATGCAATTTGCCTTGTTTTATTTAGTTAGATTGGGTCTTGAACAATGATTGAAATTGCTCAACCTCAGAGTCAGGTTTGCTCAGTTTCCTAAATGTATTCTTCTGCGAAACTAATTCTTGAATTACAGCATAGTTCAGCATTGACAAACGAACACAACTGATTAGAACGATTGAAGCGATCCTTAAATTATTCTAAAAGCTGTGATGATGACATCTTGGAATCCATTACTAGTAGATTGTGCATAAGAAAGTTTGTGACCCCACACTTTGATTAGCTTTGAGTTTTTCCTCTTAAAAAATAAGAGTATACAATCCTTGTCTTGATCTGCAATACACCTGTTTATTTATTACTGTATTGTCAAGTTATTATCCTTAGTTCTACAAAAAGGAAGTTAACTCCTGTCTTAGGACATCTCTCATCTCATTTTCTGAACCGCTTTAAACTGATTAGGGTCGCGGGGGGTGCTGGAGCCTATCCCAGCTGACTCCGGGCCAGAGGCGGGGGACACCCTGTATCGGTGGCCAGCCAATCGCAGGGCTCAAGGAGACAGACAACCATGCACACTCACACCCATACCTAAAGCAATTTAGAGTGTCCAATCAGCCTACCATGCATGTCGCGCCACCGGGCCACCCTAACATAAATATGAATATGTTCATTAATATGTGCTGTTCCTTATTAAATAAATCAAACTCAAACTCCAGGGGCACGAGTGGTTAGCACATTGGCCTCACAGCTCTGGGGTCCTGGGTTCAAATACAGGTCACACCCACCTGTGCGGAGTTTGCATGTTCTCCCCGGGCCTGCGTGGGTTTCCTCTGGGTACCCTGGTTTCCTCCGGGTACCCCGGTTTCCTCCGGGTACCCCGGTTTCCTCCCGGTACCCCGGTTTCCTCCGGGTACCCCGGTGTCCTCCCGCGTTCCAAAAACATGCATGGTAGGCTGATTGGAAACTCTAAATTGCCCCTAGGTATGGGTGTGAGTGTGCATGGTTGTCCGTCCCCTTGTGCCCTGATAAAGCGGTGCAGAAAATTAGATGAGATGAGAACTCAAACTCCTTTATCAAGTAAGAAAAATATTACAGCTTGTCCTCAAAAGAGGAGAGTGGGTTAAAATGGGTTAAGGTTATTTTCAATAAGGCTTCTGTTTGTGCACCGGTGCTTATGATGCATTTAAAAAAGAAAAGAAAAGAGGGAGACTTCACTTGGATCTTCTTGTGGGTCAGCTCGGTTTTGTCCTTCATATCATAAAAGTTCATTTTGGCTGTGTTATAGTCTGTTTGCTTTCATGCTCTGTGTTGGCCGCTCTATAGCCAACAATGCCAAAATAGCTGCTTGTTCTTTCTTGATCTACTTAACTTTGTCCTGGAACTAGCGTTCACGTCACATCAGCGTCCCCGTTCTTGTAGTGATCGGCCGGTGTAATTGCAGTTTAAACTTTCAAACTGTTTTCCAAGTTTTTATTATTGTTGACAAAAAATATTTGACGGTAATTATCTTTATCATTTTATCACCCAGGCCTTCTTGTAAGTACCATACAATGACAAGGAAGTTGCACAAAATTGACTCTTGACGCTTGCCATTGCCTCTTCAACTGGCTGTGGATATTCATCTTAAAGTGCCATTGATGGCGCTAGACGTCCTATCCCTTTTGATTAGGTGGGGCGAATGATCGTTTGTTTATTCCCCCTCCTAGTTTAGTCCTTTTTATGGCCAAAAATAAACCGGTCCCACCCACATGAGAACTTGTTGGCATGAAAATGCCCCCCGAACCAAACTGAGTTTGAAACTACTGCCCTAGAACCTTGAAAATAGTGACGTTCTCTTTAACACAGTCGGCCTGTTTCATCTGAGCTTTTCCATTTTCTTACATGATCTGTTTGCCTACTTTATTTACTTTTGTTTATGCTGCTTAGCCTTTAACTCAAGCACTTCCAAGCTGTACACATAAAAGCCTTCTTGTGCATTGTACTACCTGACACGACCCTTTATCGCACCACCTGGTTAATGGTAAATTGTTCCAGAAGGAAGATATGTTTGCACGTAAACACAGACCCGGAGCCCCTGTGTTTACAGTAGCCATGGCAGCGCTCAGTTATTCAACAAATAGACCAAGCATGTTCCTCTCCCAGTTTCAGAGAATCTTTGCAACTTGCACTTTAGTTAGTTAGTTTTCTTACGCCAAAATTGGTTGATTATGACAATATTGTTTTTTTTGAATACAGTAAATAAATATTTTTGTATTTTCCTGTGGAAGTTCTTTTTGCAGTCCTTCAGGAGACTAGCTCATAAGACAAGTGTTATCCTGATGGTTCTGTTTGTGTGTGCGCCATAAAATCAAGAAATAATTCTCAACGCTCTTAAAAAATGGATGGAATTATACAATTTTAATGAGCTTAAAATGCACAATGGTGAAAACATGCTTAAGTAGGCTGGGAGGATTTTATGATAGAGATCGTAAATAGACAAAAAATTCAGATCCCTTTGGATGATCAGCTGTGAGGCACAGAATCTATCAAACATTATGGAAGTGAGACTAGTTTGACAGTTCCTACTGAGGTAAGGTGAAGAAAATTACAGTAATACCTTGAGATACGAGCTTAATGTGTTCCGGGACCGAGCTCGTCAATGTACTCCTCTCAAATCAATTTTTACAGTATAAAATAACTAAATACCAATTAATCCGTTCCCACCCTCTGGGGAAAAAAAACCTAAAAATAGGATATTATTAATGAAAAACATGTTTTTAATTGTTCTTATTCACCACATACACTCACAAAGTACCAAATACCTATCTGGTGGTTAGGAACTGCAATAAAATGTGACATTATTATGTGCAGTACTGTATTGAGTTCTTACCTTTTCTTACCTACACACACTTAAAAATAAATTTTAATCTTTCGTTTGCAACCCAGCAATTTTCATGTGTAATATTGATTGTCAAAATAAGCCGCACCCTTAAAATTGCCCTGAAATGTTTTTAATTTTACAATTTCTTGCTTATAAGCCGCCCCCCTGATTGCCAATTTTCACCTCCATATTCATGGTTTTAATAGGGAGTACAAATGTCTTACTTTGAAAGGAAAATCTTCAGAAAAGTCATCACAAGTGGTATTTCTGAGATACCGTATGAATCAAAAGCACATTATGAGGGTCACTATCATAATGAAGTTAATATACCTGTCTTTGTAAATGCAAAATATCAAATTATACAATTAGAAAAAAGAAATGTCTATAATTATGAGAACCTGATGCTTTCTAATTACAGAAATTACAATTTTCTTACCAGAAGTTGTTGTGGCAGCCATATCTCTTGTAATGTCAAAATATCTCAATTCTTTCGATGGGTCATATTACTCCAATAGTTGTCACTTTAGAACAGGGGTCTCAAACTCGCGGGCCAACTGCGGCCCTCGGGACGATAATTTGCGGCCCCCGTCTTAATATGAAAGATTAATGTTCGTGCGGCCCGCAAGATTGATATGAATGACACTTGTTGTGTTCGGAGCTGAATGAACCAATCACGGTGAGGTATACGGCTCTGGAGGGCAGGACATCTGCCGGGCTGTCCAGTGCCTCGCTCACTCACTCAATCATTCCTCCAATCAGCTGGGCGGAGGAGAAGATGTGAAGCCGATCACTCCGCTTGGCGCGCACACTCCTCCACTGCTCTCAGCATAGAAATGAATGAGTTAAGTTCAACCCGAGACTCATTCCAAGTGGAAACACATATTAGAGAGCCCCAGAGATGTCTCTTTCAAAGCCTGCCGTGAAGAGAAAGGTCGGTGATGAGCACAGACAGTTTCAAGAAAAGTGGGGAGTACAATATTTCTTTGTTGAACACAGGGGCACCCCGACGTGCCTCATTTGCACTGAAAAAGTTGCGGTGCACAAGGAATACAATTTGAAACGTCATTATACTACGAGACATGCTGAGGAGTACGAAAAATACCAGGGAGATGAGAGAGCCAACCAGATAGCCAGTCTTAAAACCCGTCTTCTGAGGCAACAGGATTTCTTCAAGAAGGCTACCAAAGACAGTAATGCAGCAGTTGAAGCTAGCTACGCCGTTTGTGAGTTGATTGCTAAAGCAGGAAAGCCATTCACAGAAGGTGAATTTATCAAAAAGTGCATATTACAGGCTGCACATATTGTCTGTCCAGAAAAGAAAAGTCAGTTCAACCACATCAGCCTTTCTGCCAACACCGTGGCAGAGCGCATTTCTGACCTGTCAAGTGACATTTATGATCAACTGTGTGAGAAAGCACAATGTTTTAGTGTATATTCAGTGGCTCTTGATGAGACCACAAACATCACAGACACTGCCCAGCTCGCAATATATGTCCGTGGTGTTGATGACAATTTTGAAGTAATGGAGGAGTTGCTCACAGCAATTCCAATGCATGGCCAGACCACCGCTAAGGAAATATTTCACCAGCTGTGTGATGCCATTGAGAATGCCGGTTTGCCATGGAAGAGCTTTGTTGGAATAACAACCGATGGAGCCCCATCAATGACAGGGAGGAAGAATGGACTGGTAGCACTTGTTCAAAAAAAGTTGGCTCAGCAGAGGAAACGTGTTGAAGAGATTTTTTGAGTTGAGAGCAGAAGTAAAAGACTTCATGGAGATAGACGGGGTTGCTGTTCCTGTGCTAAGTGATCCCAAATGGCTCATGGACTTGGCTTTTCTTGTTGATATCACACATGAGCTTAATGTACTGAACAAGAAGCTACAAGGCCAGGGGCAACTTGTCAGTGCTGCCTATGACAACGTGAGAGCATTCTGCACTAAACTTGTGTTATGGAAAGCCCAGCTCTCTCAGACAAACCTTTGCCATTTCCCAGCATGCAGGGCTCTCGTGGATGCAGGCACAGCATTCAGTGGTGAGAAGTATGTTGAGGTCATTTCGAAGCTACAGGAGGAATTTGATCACAGATTTGCAGATTTCAAGACACAAAGCCACATTTCAAATTTTTGCTGACCCCTTCTCCTTTGATGTGCAAGATGCCCCTCCTGAGCTTCAAATGGAGCTCATTGACCTGCAGTGCAACTCTGCACTCAAAGCCAAGTTCAGTGAGGTGAGTGGAGAAGCAGACAAGCTTGGGCAATTTTTGAGAGAGTTGACCCCCAGCTTCCCTGAACTTTCCCGAATGTTCAAGCGGACCATGTTGGGAGCACATACTTGTGTGAGAAGCTCTTCTCCACCTTGAACTTCAATAAGTCCAAGTACAGGTCCAGACTTACTGATGAGCATATTCAAGCTCTACTGAGCGTCTCCACTGCTTCCTCCCTCAAGCCAAATGTGACTCAGCTATGTGAGAAGCGCTGCCAGGTCTCTAGCAGCAAGAAGTAGGCAAGAGAAGCCGTGTTCAGAATATTTCATGTTCAATGTTCCATTCAAGTTCAGAAAGTTAAAGGTTAAAGAGCTGTTAATACAGACATTTGAAACAGAATAAAAATTATTAGTTTTCTCTACTTAGCCAGCCAGTGTATATCTACTGTATGCTCATTATTATTATTATTATTTTTTTATTACTGATTTTTTTATTTTTTTATTCATCTTTAAGTTAATTTATTTAATTCATTATTTTTTGTTAAAAAATAAAGATATTTGATAACGTTGGAATGTTTTATCAGCGCTTTTCTTGTGGCAATCCTGATGCGGCCCAGTCTCACCCAGACTCGGCCTCTAGCGGCCCCCAGGTAAATTGAGTTTGAGACCCCTGCTTTAGAACAAGAAATAAAATGAAAAAACATCAAAGTTGAATTTTGTTTTATTTCAAAATCAAGGCTCCTGGCGTCTGGCCAGTCAGAGCACGTTTAACTAGGTTTAGACGGCAGCGCCCTAGGTAAGATGGCTGCCCCAGGACCTAGGTCAGATGGCTGTGCCCCGAGCGAGCAGTGACGGGAACGTGAGTTTTTTTCACGTTTTATGCAAGATACTACGTTGTTTTCTTGAATTTCATTCATAGACGTCAAAATAATTTTTGTTTAGCGTTTTATCTGTTTATCTTCTCTATTTTTAAACAAAAGACCGTATCTGCCTCATTCGCTTGCGTCATGACGTCATGGCACCATTACGTTATGACGTTGCGGCGTCATTGCATTATGACGTCACGGCGCCATTGCGTCATGAACTTGCGGTTTCGTGCATGTCGTGTTCTTATGTGGATATAGGCCGTACCTTCGATTCAGTCATCATTTTTTGGGCTGACAAAAGCGGCTTACACGCGAGTAAATACGGTAAGTTAAATTTAAAGTTTACGTTATTTTTACGAGCGTGTTCCTCTCTCTCTCTCCCATCCGCGGCCTCCCCGTTGTATTGAATAATGCCTCATTTTATTATTAAACATTATAACCTATTTGTTACTCTGTTATTAGATGGTGAATTAAGACCAATAAAATGTTTTTCCATTGTAATATCCTGTTTTTGGGTGTTTTCAATTGGGAACTAATTAATTTGTATTTAGTTCATTTCTATGGGAAACGTTGATTTGAGATACAAGTAAATCGACATACGAGCTCGGTCCCGGAACGCATCAAGCTCGTATCTCAAGATATGACTGTAATACAAAAATATTCCAACATCAGTTTATTTCAGTTTTGAATGACGTATCTGCCATTAGTTGATGTTGGATAAAGTCTGGAAAATACTGTATATTGTGGGAAGACCAGTGTGGTCTTCTCACAATATTACTCTATATTGCCAGGTACAAAGCCATGTTTGCACAATCGCCCCCCGGGCCATAAACGCATTTTTTTTTTTTTTTTCAAAACTGGGGTCAAAATTCAAAAATCGAGCACGGTAACATCGTAGAGCCATACATTCGCAATGGTTTATTCATTCAAATCGGTTGTACAGTGTTGTCTCCATTTTGCCCGATGTTAACGGACAAACACTAACGCACGCACACACACACATTCTCAGAAATAGTAATATGTATAGATTATTTTATTTGCGGACCGTTTCCGGTCCGCGGACCCGGTGGTGGGAGACCACTAGCTTAAATAAATCAATCACTCATTCATTTTCAACACTGCTTATCCTTGTCAGTGTTGTGAGGAGCTGAAACCTATTCCAGCTGACTTTGAGAGAAAGGTGGACTACAGTCACATTCAGTGGGAATCAAGCTTGCGTGCCCCGTATCAAAGTCTGTGGAACGAACCATTCCACCATTCGGTGGCTCAAATAAATCAATTTTGGACAAGTCTCTAAGCAGGCTTTTATTTTAGTTTTTTTTTTTAACCCCCTTTCTTCCTAAAATAAAAAGTAGCTTCTTTTGACAAAAACATCATTTTAACTTGATGCTTCTCCATGTGCAATCAATTCTGAACCATAAAAATTGTTTGCAATTGTATTGAGTTTCAAAGACGTAGTACTGCCAACTTCTCCGGAATTCCGGCGTTTACCCGGACAGGTAACACAAACTCCGGGACTCCTGACAACCTCCCTAAACTCCGGAAATCCCAAAAAATTGTCACTTAAATTTTTTCTGAAGCAACCATTTTGGATAAGTACCAAATTTCCAATTTAAATGCCTCGAAATTCACACCATCGCTATGGCTTCCGCATCTTACTTACACATTTGATTCAACTGCACTGTAAAACGGATGAATTCGGTAACACGAGTGCATTGTTAATCTTCCGAGTTACAAATTCTGACAAATGATTCGTCTTGTACGACTTTAGCGTGGCAATATATTCAGAATCGATTGCATAGGTAGCCTCTATCGCTTTCACATTTTCGTTTTTGTTTTTTTCCAGTAGTGAAGTAATTATTCAGGCTGACTAAACCACGAGTCTTTTGTTTTGAAACAAATCCTATCATTTCCGGGGTTGTTCTAAAGGAAGTGGAGCAAACATCACCAGTAAGTCTTAACACTATGCCAGCTCGAGATAAACGCAAAATGGATGGAAATTTCGATGAAACGTCTATTAAGAAACCCAGACACTCACAAAACTTTATTGGTTCGTATTAGACGAAATATCCCATGTTGAGGTCTCCAAAAGGACCAACATTTGCACATAGCACAACATGCAAGGGCGGGTAAGGGACCAGCTGAAAAACTTATGTTAATGTTGTGTAAATTTGAATTTGTCAATAAATGATCAACAAATTATACTTTGTTTACTTTGTATTCTTATTTTCATTATTCTGTACTTTTTCAATAGTTTGCACAAACACAATAATTCAATTAATGTAAAAACATGATACCAGTTTGATTTTTTTCGTACGTTATTTTTTTTTTTTTATATTGATTTTGCGTGAATAGCATTCATTCCGGGAAAAACTCCTGAAATGGGGTCGACGGAGGTTGGCAGCTCTGAAGATGAATTTCAACCAATTCAAGACAGTACCTTTCAATAAAACCCTAAACTCTCTAGAACAGGGTATTTCTTAATGTTTGCTTTACTTATCATATATAAATTTAGTATTCCATTATGCCGTACCTTTGTTGTCATGTTCTCTGCTGTATTTACATTACTTATTTGTTTCTCAGGTCAGTTACATTCCAGATGCACGAGTCTGGGTCAGAACCAACTAGTCACGCCATTCCAGATGTTAGAACACAGAACGGGAAAAATGCTGACAACGGCAGTCAACTGAGGTGTGGCAGTACTTCTCCCCCAGAGTCACCTAGGGTCAGTTTTTTTTCTCTGGTCCAATTTCGTCATTTTACCTATAGAATCAAAACTGTACAGGAATTTGAGAAATGCTTCCGTTTGTGTCACAGACGGCAAACCTCTGAGCGCAGCAGTGTAAATCACTTGAGACAGATGGATAGCTAGATGATCTAATTTTTTTAAAATCAATTTTATATATATATATATATATATATATATATATATATATATATATATATATATATATATATATATATATATATATATATATATATATATATATATATATATATATATATATATATATATATATATATATATATATATATATATATATTTGTACATGAAAATGTAACCTAGAACTCCTCAATGTTTTATATTTAAAAGTACTACTCAAAGGGGTTTGGGATTTTCAAAGTGTTAAAGAGATTCATGTTTTCTTTTTGCTCTTTTTTAGCCCATATTGCTGACAGTAAACAAGTACCAGAAAGCAAACTTTGTTGCTTTATTTATTCCTTTGTTGGCTGCCGTGCCAAGTGGACTATGGAATATAGCTGATCAGTTTTCTCCTGATTAACTGCACTGCTCTTTTCAACTAACATGTAAATTTTGTCACACAGGGTTGTATATTGTAATCTTATAGGTGGTTTTGTAGATGTTTGCTCATTGTGGGGAACACATTAGTGTTACGGTTTAGTGATTTTGTTTTGTTTTGCTGTCGCTCATTGTGAAGTTCACAAGACTAGTCTTGCAGGAACAGATCAGCGTTTACACTCTGCTACTCAATGCTAGGACTCTCAACAATAACAACAACACAAGATGTTTGGACTTGCTGGCTGCCATAGTAACTGGGATTAGGCAAAGGCTGTTGTTGTGTTGATGGTATCCACAGAAAAACAGTGGGACCAAGCAGCTCTGTCTGTGGAGTGGACCTGTTTTTACATTGCTTTTGTGGCCACCTCAGCTGTATTGAATCTCATAAGAAAGGCCAAACGTAGAGGCCTTCATCTGTTATTGTTAGCCCACAGCCTCTGTGAAATTCTCTGTCAGTTTGTTTATCCGACTCTAAACAGATTCTGCCTCGGAGAGAGATGTTTGTTTGTGGTTCAGACCTTAATTAAAATATGAATCCTGCATTCTGTTTTCGTAAACAGGCTCAGCCCGCCTTTATTCATTATTTAGTCTCTGCAATTTTGATGACTTTGTTTATGTTTACTGCAAACATTTCCAGAGCAGTGAGGCGCGAAAGGGAGGGAGGGGGGGGGGGGGGGTGGGGGGGGTTGTGAATTGATGCCTGCTCAGTAGAGGATGTTGCTTCAGTTGCAGTTGTTGTTGTTTTGATGGCACTCTAGTTCCCTTGAGCCATCTTTTGTTGTTTGTTTAATCTTGAGCAGGAATCTGCTTCAAAAAGCTTTGTACTCACGATGGTGAGTGGAAATAATTATTAAGTGCAAATTGTTCTGTATATCGTAAAATGTGTGATGGTTTTGCATTAAGTGTAGCCATATGTGTCATTTGGTCTATGGCACTCTTTCATTTAAGTCACACTCGCAGCCCATCTCATTCCTGTAAGGTTATAGGCCCCCAGGCTTTGAAAAAAATAAGTCTTTTGAAATGCATTCTATGTTGCTTGAACAACCAAAGTGATGATTAAGATGTCCATCAATGCTTTAAATGTCATGATTTGACAAAACTACATCCATTTTTGGACTATCGGATCTGTGTCCATGAAAAAGCATTGACAAAGGGCTGTTTAAAACACACATTTACTGTACAAAATTCCTGATTTCTCTTACACTTGATGATTAGGTTTAGGAGTCATTAGCTTTTTAAAAACGCATGGTCAGGGAGCTTTGTATAATTATTATTAAGCCTGACAAAACCACCAGTCTTTTGTTTTGAAACAAATCCTATCATTTCTGGGGTTGTTCTAAAGGAAGTAGGCGTACACAGCACTGGTAAGTCTTATCAATATGCCTGCTCGGGTTAAGTGCAAAATGGGTGGCAATTTGGATGCAACTTGTAATAAGAAACCCAGACACACGCAGAAGTTTATTGGTTCGTATTCAACGAAATATCCCATGTTGAAGTCGTCTCCAAAAGGACCGACATTTGCTAATTGCAGAACATGCAAGTGCGACTTCAGCGTGACACATGTTGGAATTACTGACTGTAAAACGCACATAGAAGGACCCAAACACTAAGATAAACTTATTTTCATTATGCTGTTCTTTTTCAGAAGTTTGCAAAAACACAATATTTCGCTTCATGTAAAAACATGATAAAAGTTTGATTTAAATTGTCCTACGCGCATTTTATTTGGATTTTGCGTGAATTGCATTCACTCCGGAAATGGGACAAGGGTACTACTGAAATGGGGTCAACGGAGGTTGGCAGCTCTGATGTTGGAAGGTAATTTTATCGTCCCAGCCTGATGTTTTTAGCACTACGAAATTGGTTTTCAACCACCTTCAAAGTGGGCGTCCTGTTTGTTTGTAGGTTTTCAATACATTTTTAATAATCTCAACAAAAAATCTATTCAATATGAAGTGCTCTGTGTAGAATTGCTAGGGCAAAAAAGGAATTGTGCAATAAGTTCTGTAGAGCATGGCTATTGTGAAAGCATGATAGCTAAACCTAAGTTGAGATGAGGATACCAACAAAGAGCTTAGAATTAACTGCTGCAAATGTGAAGTTGTTATTAGAGAAATCGAACCACTGGTCGAATGTTTAGAGCAGAGGTGCTCAATTCGTCAATCGCGAGCTACCAGTCGATCCCTAAGGTACTATTGGTAGATCATATGACAGTAAGATTTAATCAAGTCCAAGCATGATTACTACCCGCCTACACTACTTTGGGTCCTGCTGCATGAGGTATATCATCAGCATATACATAACTGCTGAGCTTTGTCAGGGGGGCAGAAAAAATGGATCGCGCAACGTTGGCTTCTTCAAAAGTAGATGTTTGCGCACCTCTGGTTTAGAGACACTTAACCATTCAGTAGGATGACCATTTTTTTGACTGCTTGTGAACATTTTGAGTGGCTAAAATCACACTAAAGACACGCATGCTTAAACACAAAACTAGTAACAGCAGCATTTGTACTGTTGCCACAAAATGGGATCAGAGGCAGATATTTAAGTCGCCTAAGCTAAACACTAAAATGTGATTTCGATTTGTGTCTGTGGGGGGAACAGCACAGGCCATAATCTCTTTTGAAGATCTATTTTAAAGCAAAATTACTTAGTTTTTTTCTGACTTAAAAAACTTGCCTTGTTTAGATTTTATTTGTTGTTCCTCTTCATGTTTTTCAACCGTAGTCAGGCATGCATGACTCATCACCTCTCAACCAACAAGGACATTCTTATCAAGTGCGTTTGTAATATGTTTACTCAACTGTTTCATCTTGTTTTCTTTGTCTCGGTGTTTTCAGCACTTGGAATGACATCACAACCACTTTCCTTTGTGTTTTATATGCGAGTCTGTTTAATAGTTCACCATAACACCAACTGGCAAACAGGAAATAATTATCTTATTTGAGATGCCAATGTTTTGGTGGTACTCTTTAAGTACAAAACAATAGTACATAGTACCTTGGTGTACAAAATATAGACGGCCTAGTTTTCTAATACTACATATAGTGGGTGTTTAATTTGATGTTCACTCAAATCAAATTTCACTCATTGCTAGTTGTTGTGTTGAATGTGTTCCACCTCTACCAAGATAGTTATGCTGTTGGTTGTCAAAACTGTTGAATTTAGAACAAAAGGCTGCACACACAGCAGTTTTTGAGGACAGTTTTGGATGCCTTTGAGCTTGACAAAGAAATACAGTATGGCATGACTCCTTTTGACTGACTCCATGTCAGCACATAGATCATTCAGATCAATCCACAGTTTAATACCAAACTGGCTTTTTATCACAATAGGGATTCTTTTTTGCATTTCAAAAATGAAACAGTTCTCCATGCAGAACTCATTTTACCTGTGCTTCCCTAAAATGCTATGGGTCACTTGATTAATAAGATGCATCACAATTTGGGAAGGTCATGAATAAATCACATTGCATATAGCAAATTAAATTATTGCTGGAAAGCATTTATTTTAGCTCCGTCAAAGAATGTGTACCCATTTTTTTGTCGTTGCACCTTCCTGCATTAAGATAGATATTTGTTTAAGTCTAACATTTCCATTCGCCACAAAGATATGTGAACGATCAGTTTCCGATGTCAAACTAATAGTGTTAATTAGTCCTATTTATTTTACTAATACATCTCTTCATTCTTCCTTCATCAGCACTTTTACACACAGCAGCTAAAGAAAGAGAGAAATTTGTCTAATTAATTGACCAGTGTTAAAGATGGCATTGACTCATAGGGGCCAACTTGCTCTGACACAACTTTACGATTGTCACAGGTACCCGCGTCATCATCCATGATGACCCCACCATCCGAGGCTCTGCAGCAGGCAGCACAGCAACAGGTCCTCAGTCCTCAGCAAATCCAAGCCTTGTTTCAGCAGCAGAAGGCCCTCATGTTGCACCAGGTACTATCCCTGGATAACATGTTTCTGTATTGATTGGGCATAACCTTTTGATTTGTCTATCTCTTGCTTTATCAACATGTGTGCAGCAACAAATTCAAGAAGTCTTCAAAAATCAGCAAGAGCAGCTTAATGTTCAGCTGCTCCAACAGAAGAATGCAGGGATAGTTAGCCAGGAGGTAAGCTTACATTTTGCATTACCTTCATGTTAATGGACGCTGTTTTTGCTGAAGGTCAAAATCTTAGTTGCTGTGGTGGGCAGGGTGGTACCGGGGAGTTTGACAAGTACGTCTAAAATAATCTAGACAAACAACGATTTCTAACATATTTATTTTTTATTGCACATACTCAACAGTCCCACACAAGAGTATGTAAGGGGAATACTGGCATTCTTTACTGTGTTTATGTCATGATCTGCTTCCGTTGTGCAGCGAGGACAGAGCCCAGGATGCGAGAGGCAGGAAAAATGCAGTGAAAGTGCTTGGTGCACAACTCAGGATTTTAATGAAAAATAATCATACAAAAACTGGGAAAAAAGCTACCAAAGTAACAAACAAACGGAGAGTACGCATCCCGAACGAAGAGGCAGCCGGTACTTACAAAATCCCGAACAGGGAAACACGAAACAAGCCACAATTGGCAATACTCTTACACGGTGCCACAATAAACTCACGTTTAAATACACAGACAGGGTTTAATCACAAAGTACGTGCAGCTGGACACGAGGAAAGGGAAACCCGCAGGGACACAAGAGGCAAAAAGCGCACGCACATACACACACAACTCCACCCTAAACTCTAACGACACGTGACAGTTTATTTGTGTAAGTTTGGTTGTTGTTTTTCTTTTTTCCTGTTTTATAATGACACAAAACTACGAGTATAGATTTATAGATGGATGAAGCACTCTGAAAATTGCCAAGCAAGGTATTACTGTACACATATGCATACACACACATAAACAAATACAGTCTACCTCTAGTGCTTACGAAATTAATTGGTCGAGAACTTTTTTCGTAACTTGAAAATTTCGTAGGTAGAGGTGTACTTTATATGTAAAAGCTCTAATTCATTCCACAGTCCTCACACAACTACCAACTAAACCCTTTTAAATTGGTCAAAGTGTCCCAATTTTGTATGAAAGATGTGAGGAAACATAAAAATGAGAGACAATTATAGAGAAATTTATATTATTATAAATAAATATATATAGAAATATTTATTAATGTCTTAAAATAAATAAAGCATGTGAAAATGTGCCCTGCACTGCTGAAATCGTTCCCTCTGGAATTTATTATGGGAGACGTAATACCCGTGTTTGACCGCCCGATGGTGGCAACAGCCCGTTCTACCAGGGCTGAAAGGCGTCCACTTAGTGCTACATTTTGTGTGTGTGTGTGTGTGTGTGCGTGTGAATGTGAAAATAAGTGCCGCGTTACATTTGTACGGTTTTTAATTGCTTAATGGGAATTGCAATCATTAACAAGGGGAATATTTAGCTGAGGTGGACAAGTATGTAAGAGACAATCTTGAAACATGGATAGTGGTTGTTGTGAGAGAGCCAATTGAATTGAATGCTTTTATTGTCATTATATGAGAGAGAATGAGAGCGATGAAATGAGAGCCCAGTAGAGGGTAGCAATGTTCTAAAGTGAGAATCAATGCATCTGCGACAATATTTTCAAAATAAAATAACGGATAAGGAAATGCATTTACGTTTTGGGGGTTTTTGTAACTTGGATTTTTTTCGTATCTTGAGTCACTCATTTCCATATAAAAAAATCGTAACCTGATTTTGCACTGGGAAGCATTCCTAAGTAGAGGTATGACTGTATCCTACTGTCATCCTTCACTTCACGGCTTCACTACATCGCAGATTTTTTTTCTGGAAAAAAAAGTTCATAAAAATGTGAAAATCCACGCTGAATCTCGCAAGCGGAAGCCACTCCCCTGTCTTCCGCCTGGCACGAGGAAAATGCAAGAAGACAGAGGACTGTCACTTAACTCAGCACAAGGGAAAAAGAATGGCGCTCAGCCGGCGGGGGCCATCATATTTATCCTAAAATAGAGCTTTCTGAGCAGGTGGGAAACTCCCTGTGGGTGGATTTTTTCTCAGAAATGCAAGAAATGCGACCTTAAGCTGTGGCTCTTATTTGAAAATAGATCTGGCTCGGCGAATTGGATGGCAGAGAGCATCGGCGAAGTGGAAGTTGAATTTCCCCCCAAACAATGACGAAGCAATAACGATGAAGAACGTAATCTTGGTACTTTGAAAAATTGGCTAGAAACTTTCAATATAGCTCACAGTTTAAAGCAAAGTGTCCCAGAGATTGATGAAGACCCATCTACATGTTCACAAGCAGTCCCCATCTACATCTTCCTTGTGCGCCGAAAATCTCACAAAAGCTCTTCCTTGTAAAGCTCTCCTACGGCGCCTCCTGAAGATTTCATTGCTGATTCAATGAGAGAGAGAGTGAGAGAGTGTGAGAAAGAGGGTGTGTGAGAGAGAGGCGGAGTGTGAGAGAGGGGCGGAGGGTGAGAGAGGGGCGGAGTGTGAGAGAGGGGCGGAAGGTGAGAGAGAGGCGGAGTGTGAGAGAGGGGCGGAGTGTGAGAGAGGGGCGGAGTGTGAGAGAGAGGCGGAGTGTGAGAGAGAGGCGGAGTGTGAGGGAGAGGCGGAGTGTGTGTGAGGGAGAGGCGGAGTGTGTGTGAGGGAGAGGCGGAGTGTGTGTGAGGGAGAGGCGGAGTGTGTGTGAGGGAGAGGCGGAGTGTGTGTGAGGGAGAGGCGGAGTGTGTGTGAGGGAGAGGCGGAGTGTGTGTGAGGGAGAGGCGGAGTGTGTGTGAGGGAGAGGCGGAGTGTGTGTGAGGGAGAGGCGGAGTGTGTGTGAGGGAGAGGCGGAGTGTGTGTGAGGCAGAGGCGGAGTGTGTGTGAGGGAGAGGCGGAGTGTGTGTGAGGGAGAGGCGGAGTGTGTGTGAGGGAGAGGCGGAGTGTGTGTGAGGGAGAGGCGGAGTGTGTGTGAGGGAGAGGCGGAGTGTGTGTGAGGGAGAGGCGGAGTGTGTGTGAGGGAGAGGCGGAGTGTGTGTGAGGGAGAGGCGGAGTGTGTGTGAGGGAGAGGCGGAGTGTGTGTGAGGGAGAGGCGGAGTGTGTGTGAGGGAGAGGCGGAGTGTGTGTGAGGGAGAGGCGGAGTGTGTGTGAGGGAGAGGCGGAGTGTGTGTGAGGGAGAGGCGGAGTGTGTGTGAGGGAGAGGCGGAGTGTGTGTGAGGGAGAGGCGGAGTGTGTGTGAGGGAGAGGCGGAGTGTGTGTGAGGGAGAGGCGGAGTGTGTGTGAGGGAGAGGCGGAGTGTGTGTGAGGGAGAGGCGGAGTGTGTGTGAGGGAGAGGCGGAGTGTGTGTGAGGGAGAGGCGGAGTGTGTGTGAGGGAGAGGCGGAGTGTGTGTGAGGGAGAGGCGGAGTGTGTGTGAGGGAGAGGCGGAGCGCGCGAGAGGGAGAGGCGGAGCGCGCGAGAGGGAGAGGCGGAGCGCGCGAGAGGGAGAGGCGGAGCGCGCGAGAGGGAGAGGCGGAGCGCGCGAGAGGGAGAGGCGGAGCGCGCGAGAGGGAGAGGCGGAGCGCGCGAGAGGGAGAGGCGGAGCGCGCGAGAGGGAGAGGCGGAGCGCGCGAGAGGGAGAGGCGGAGCGCGCGAGAGGGAGAGGCGGAGCGCGCGAGAGAGAGAGGCGGAGCGCGCGAGAGAGAGAGGCGGAGTGCGAGAGAGAGGCAGAAAGAGAGACTTTGAATGTAAAAAAAAAAGTGAATTCTTTTGAGAACATTTTTTTCACTTTTGCTAATCAATGAGTATCATTGAGAGTATGCATGCAGAAGAGTCTAATGAAGAAAAATTATGATTAAATAGGTGCTACAGATAGTGGCGGCGCCACAGCGTTATGCTCCCATTGGTGCTTACGAGACTTAGGTCTCTCACCAGCGGTTTCTATATTTTACCACACAGGTTAGGAGAGAGCCATATACACCCATCAAAAGAGCCACATATAGCTGTGTGTAAGCTCAACTTTCTTTATTAAAACTGAAAGCAGAGTTGATTTATGAATCATTGTTTTTACATGATGTGCCCTAAACGCACCGCGTGGCTGATCGGCCCCCCAGCGAGTTTCTAGGTGCTCCCGGAACACTTTTTTTTTCTGTCGTTACGGGAGTTATAAAACATCCACCCATCCATAAATCACGCTTTATCTTTTCTCTAATCCTTCTAAAGCATGATGTACGGATGGATGTGTGTGTGCACCTGGAAACTCGCTGGCGGGAATTCTCCCCAAAATGACGTTTGTAAATGAAGTGGAAAGGCGTCTTGGGTCAGTGGGTCCAGCACCATCGTGTGTCGCCGAGTCTTTCCGTCACGACAGGGGAAAAAAAGTGTTCGAGGAGCAGGAATAGATAAAGCGTGATTTATGGATGGGTGGATGTTTTATGTTAACATTCTCACGCTACTTTTGTCCAAACCCTGCATCGTAGCGAGTTGACATTATGGTGGCCAGAAACGGCTGTCAATCCAAACCGTGCATCGTACAGAGTTGATTTTTTTATGGTGGCCAGAAACGGCTGTCGAATCCTAATAGATGAGTGATTGAATTTCTTCACCTTCTCAATCTTTTAATTGTTGAAAAAACATTTTTCAAAAGAGAATTTTTTAATAGCGCAACAATTGTCTTTTGGTTCTAAACAAGCAGGTGGGACCGGCGAAGCCCGGCCCCCCTGCTGGTACCTCAATAAAGCATTATCAAAATGCTCGTGCTGTCTTTAAAAAGAACACGCTAGCGGCTTGCCTAACATATGCTAGCAGATAGCATAACATATGCTAGCGGATAGCATAACATATGCTAGCGGATAGCATAACATATGCTAGCGGATAGCATAACATACGCTAGCCTAGTATCATTCTAGCACCTTTTCAAACGAAGCGCCCTATGTATTGGCATAAAACAGAAAACATACCTGCAAATGAGACGGAAAGAGTGACAGTTGTCAGCAGGACTTTGGACAGATACGTTTTAGTCATTTGCAGGGCAAAAAGTAATTGATCAGTGTTGGACAGTTGAGTGTTTAAGCTGACATGTCAACCCAATCACAAGACGAAGATTGATTAATCAGTCAGACAGTTGAGTGTTTATGCTGACATGTCAGCCATTCACAGTTTGTATGACAACAATGCTTTTATACTCACAAAAACTGATACAGATGCTCCCCTACTTACGAACATTCAACTTACGAACAACGGTACATACGAACATGTCTGGAAATTGCGTTTAAGTTGAAAAATGTTCGTAAGTCCAATTTTGTATTTTTTTCCGAGTAGTGCTTCTTTCTGCCGCTAATACGCCTGGCGCTGTGAGGGCTCAGCTCACCCAGCATCTACCTTCTTCGTTGCAATGCGGAAGTGCTTGAACGTATCTCCAGTGCGCAAAGAAGCTTTTTCATTTGTATCATTAAATATCTCGTGCATCCATTATTGAATATGGTTGGTAAAAAGCGAAAGGCTTCTATTGAGGGAGTTGCAAGGAAGAGGCAAGCCATTTCATTTGAAATGAGTGGCAATAATAACGAAGCTTGATGCGCGTGAGAGTGGTGAGCGTTTCACGGGCATACAACTTGAATCGTTCGACCGTCAGTACCATTTATAAACATAAAGATCGAGCAGCAGGACCCAAATATTGAACGTTGCACAAAGTTTGCAAATCAATTGAATGATGCCATACAGTGCTACAGCATCATTTATGATGGAAAAAAAGAAGAAAACTGTGCAATCGTCGTTAGATCGCTTCTTTCGGCCAGTTTCTAATACATAAATCTCTCTCTCTCTCTCTCTACAGTACTGTACATATTCTCTCCATTTTATTAAATGTTTTTTTCAGTACAAACCAATGCGTGTTACTTATACAAGCCTTAAACATACAAATGCACTTATATAAACCTTCAATATACTTATATAGGCCTTAAACATAAATTATAATACAAAATATAGCACTGAATCAACTTACAAACAAATTCAACTTATGAACAATCGCTCGGAACCTAACTCGTTCGTAAGTAGGGGAGCGTCTGTATAATCTTACAATTCCCTCCTGTTGTGAGTATAAATACATCGGAACCTCGCAATGCTACTTTTGAACGAAATTCTTCACAAATTACTTCGAACTGGAGTTTAGACCGACCGGGAGGGGGCGAAAGACCCTCGTGCAGTTGAGGGAGAATTCCTTGACCTGATCGCCTCATGGCCTGGTGTCTCAGAATAGGAAAGACATATTAATCAGTGTCAGACTGTAGCAGTCTCGTTGTGGAATCGGATCTCTAGTAATAGCGTTCTGTATGTTCTTCATAGCTTGTAGGGCATCACGGACTGAGTAGGATGCGCTGGCAGGGATGAAGGTCCTGCTAGGCGGTTATTTGGACTTCTCGCCTTGTTGTAGTCGGACTGATGCGTTGACGTAGGCCTGGAATCCGTAGTCAATGGCCTCCAGACGTAGGGTGTTCCTTGCTGTTCCTACCCAGGGGAACAGAGGCATCAGGATTTTGGAGGAGACTGACCAGCAATGTTCCCTCTAAGCTGCGCGCGTGCGCAATTGCGCACTACTCTCGTCTTCTCTGCGCAGCAGCAATCATATGGCGCGCAGTAAAAAAAAAAATCGGAATTGTTTTTTTTATTTTTTTTTGTTTTTCCCCATGATGGCGCCGTTTAAGCGGCAGCCAGTGGCAGTAGCTCTGTCCACTCTTATGTTTTTCGTGTTTTACAGCATGTTTTACATGAAAAATTAGAGGGAACATTGACATGCACCTGCTTGTGGCAGGTGTGATACTGGTGTGCCCATAGCGAGCAATGATGATGTCGTGACCGGATGATTCGCCTAAAGATGTTTTGCCGACGGACGTTTGACAGACGGACAGGTCGCCAAATGAACGTTCGTTCAAATAGCGTTTAATGATTAAATACAAATACTAGTATTTGTATTTAATCATTAAACGCTGTTTTCAGCTGGATTTGACCGAATTTGAGAGCATTTTGAGCCGTTTGGCGAATGGACGTATATGGACGTTTTTTTGCCTCCATCGCGACATCATCGCGACATTTTACCGAGGAATTCACTTCCCTGGGCTTGGTTCTAATGTCCAAAGAGCTCCAGTATTTGTATTTAATCATTAAACGCTGTTTTTGGCTGGATTTGACCGAATTTGAGAGCATTTTGAGCCGTTTGGCGAATGGACGTATATAGACGTTTTTTGCCTTCATCGCGACATCATCGCGACATTTTACAGAGGAATTCACTTCCCTGGGCTCGGTTCTAATGTCCAAAGAGCTCCAGTATTTGTATTTAATCATTAAATGCTGTTCTAGGATGGATTTGACCCGATTGCTGTCATTTTACGGCTCGGTTCTGCTACATCTGCCCGCCCAAGAGTGCTTATTCCTGGGCTGCCATGCCCGCCCAAGAGTGCTTATACCCGGGCTGCCATGCCCGCCCAAGAGTGCTTATTCCCGGGCTGCCATGCCCGCCCAAGAGTGCTTATTCCCGGGCTGCCATTGATGGTAGACTAACATTGATTTTTACAATCATTTGGACAACGCCGGCGGCGGGCCGGATTAAAAATCCTAACGGGCCGTATATGGCCCGCGGGCCGAGGTTGAAAAACTTGTTCACACGCGATCCGGGGGCGGGGCGAGCGCGCGAATCCCGTTTCGGCGAAACCTCCGTTCGGCCGAACGTCCATTCGGCGACCTGCCCGGCTGTCAAACGTCCGTCGGCGAAACGTCTTTAGGCGAATCATCCGAGTACCGATGATGTCGCTCACACTGGTACTCAGTGCGCTCAGGGAGGTTGTCTTTCTGCCCAGACCAACGAAAAATTAGAGGGAACATTGCTGACCAGTGTTTGTGTTCGAGGGGGACCTCCGAGCCCCACACTGGATCATGGTCGTGAGCTCCAACACTCGTTCATCAGCTTTGACGGTGGTGGCCAACTTGGTGAAGTTAGCAGTCAATAGCGGTCAAAATCACACGGTGAGGTCCGTCCCCACGTGTAGAAGACCAGCACTTTCTTTTTATCAGCTTGACGAGTACCAGGTCGCCTGGGGACAGGACCTCCTGTGTGGGAAACAGAGAAGATGTTGGCAGATCATTTGCATTTATCACAGTTCCTTCTGGAACATTTTGCATAACCACTGAGTGAGGGGATCTGTTTCTCCTTTCTCTTCTACCACCAGATCTTTTTCCCACATTGGTAAGTGGAAGGGTCTGCCGTTCACTGCCTCAAATGGTGTGCATCCTTTTGCTGTTGGAATGATTCTCATGTATGTTTCTACCAGGCTCAGGCATTCTGGCCATGGTTTTCCTGTCTTCCATGCTTTTTCTGAGTCTGAGCTTTTTCTGTTCCATTGGTTCTTTCAATGAGTCCAGCACTTTGGGGATGGTCGACCAAACGTCTTTTGACGAAACGTCCGAGTACCGATAATGGTGCTCACTAAACGAGCCAGGTACACTACCTAATAATTTGGATGAATGACATTTTTGCATTGTCATTTTCATGTTTGATATCATTAACAACCAAATAATTCTTAATACTTAAGGTCTAATTCGCAAATCACCCCTATATTGCTAACTCACCCAAGGATAGATAAATTTACTGGCTGAATTCCTATTGAATTCCTATTGACTCGTCTCACCCCCACCAAGGAGACGATGTTTACTTAGATAAGAGCCATTTTCTGCAACAACACTGGACACAAAATATTTTCACTCTACTCTCCTCAAGTCAACTCTGTACACCTTCAGCTGCTTTTCCCACACTTTCTTTTCTGTTCACTTACAAAAATATTTTCTTCAACAATTCCCATTCTACGTTCATCAAACCTTCCATATCCTTCAAATTAGGACAGAAACCATGCCTCTCCACCCATCGCGGCAGACACAGGCAACCCCCCACACTACGCATCCGCACATACCCCACATCTGGCAACCCTCCGATCTCCATTCTGCAGTCTGGCAACAAACCCATCTCCCTTGTCGCTTTCCGACCCATATTAATCACTTACTTAATAGTTTAAACAACAATTCTCTTCTAAATTTACCAAAATTGATCTCAATACTTCGTGATTCACCCAATATCTCTGAACACACCAAGATCAGACAAGTACCTGACTTTGTCTCTTAGCGGAGTCCCTGACTCTGTTCTTGTTCTACGTACGTCGGTCCCAGACCTCGAACATATATGTTCTACGTACGTCGCTCACAGACCTCGAACATATATGTTCTACGTACGTTGGTCCCAGACCACGAACATTCAACACTACCGCAGTGATAATACTCATTCAAATTATCACACTTCACGGAGACAGAAATCAAAGGGTGAACTCACGATCGTTCTCGTTCCGAACCTGCCCTACTTCGGGGGACCCGTCACCAGATTACCGGAGCGGCGAAGGAATGTCCGTCGGGCTGACCCTCTCAATGGAGGATGCTGTCGACAGTCTTTATTTTACCCTTCCTAGCGGTCCGTCGTCGCTCTGGCAATTGCTGGCATGTTGGGTCTCGGGCTTTGGCACCAAAGTATGATAGGTCTGAAAAGCAACTTCAGGAGCAGGTTAAGAAAGAGTGAGTCCAATTTAAAGGAAATAAGTTTATTACCAGACTGCAGAATGGGGAGAGCTCGAACAGAGTGAACCGCTCACAGTCTGTTGTCCTGCAACTCTCTCCGAATGACCATTGAGTGAGTCTTATATACAGGCAAAACTGACTTGTCAGCAGGACTTTGGACAGATACATTTTAGTCATTTGCAGGGCAAAAAGTAATTGATCATTGTCGGACAGTTGAGTGTTTGTGCTGACATGTCAACCCAATCTCAAGACTAAGATTGATTAATCAGTCAGACAGTTGAGTGTTTATGCTGACATATCAGCCATTCACAGTTTGTATGACAATGATGCTTTTATACTCACAAAAACTGATATAATCTTACAGCCCTATCACACGGCGCGTTTTATAGGTGTGAAAATACGGTACTATGATGTATAAATGTTGTTCCTGGTCTCTGATACAATAAAATGATGCCCTTTGTTGGAAGAATCCTCAGGTATTTCCAAATTCACAATAAAAGAGGCATCTGAAGTCACATCTTTGTTTAATTCTTGCAAGAAGAGAATACATCCATCCGCGCCTCCGGTCAGGATTATTCTAACAACTCGAGGTCTCCCTCGCTAATTTATTCATAAGATTTTAACGCCATGCCCCACAGAAGTCTAAACATTTTTAGAGTCTCATAACAATTTATCACAGTTATCAAAACAATTGTAGATCTGTCGAATCTTCCCAAGAGCGCTTGTTGTGAAACCATCTTCCGTAGCCGAAACAGTTCACAGTTCCCAAGCGCGCTTGTTGTGAACCCTCTTCATGCCCAAAGCCATTCACAGTCCTCTTGATGCGAACAGTCCTTACTTTTGCAAGAGATGCATTAAAATGCCCTTTGTATTAATGTCAATAACTCTTCGTTGCCAGTACAAATAATATAATAATATTGATACACATCTATAATAATGATAAACCTAACATTCCCCCTATTATTATATGTGTACGCAGTCCCATAATCATTTTTATTTATTTATGACAAATACAAATACACTTGGGGGAAGTCCGTTGTCTCTATCTTTACCAGAATTCACCTTACTAGCATATCTGGCCTGAAAAAGGAAGAACAAAATCATTCTTGTTCAACTCATTTTCATAATTTGCATCATCCTGGACATCAATGCTATCACCAGTAGACTGTCTAATAAGCAGATACAATCCTTGTAATTCGGAATTTGTTAGAGCTACTGTATCAACCCTAAGTCGGTCTAGCAAAAAGCGTAAGCAGGGAATAAGACAATACCCACACATTGTCAAAGTACTAGCCAAAACAGCTATTTATATCACCTCGGTGAAGGCCAATTTTTTACATTTGGCAAAGGCCTTATCCCACCAGTCTGCCAGAAGGTGGATCGTTCCACTCCAGAGTGCCTCTTCGTTTTCGGTTCAGGGTCTGCAGGCCTTCAACAGCCCAGGTTAGGGACCCATTGGTGGACGTGTTGTCGAGTGCAACATTTTCAAACATTGCATACGCCCACTGCTCCCTCAAGAGCACATCAACCGTCAGAAGCATATCAACCGCTTTGCGGTCCTGGAAAGTCATGAGACTGGTGGCTGCCAGCTGTTCCTTCATTGCAAATCCAATTTCTTTTTTTTGGGACATTGTAATGGATGTTGTTCATCCTATTCATATTTTTATTTGGCGTAACCCAAAGAAAAATAGACTCCTGCTGGAATTTGGCAAACCAACTGTTAGGTTTATCCAATTCCGGTTTATCCTTGGGTATTTCCAAATTCAGCTTTCAATAAAAAAGGCATCTGTAGTCACATCACCATTTAATTCTTGCAAGAAGAGAATACATCCACCCGCTCGTCCGGTCAAGATTATTCTCTTGAGCGGCATTATGTCCTGCCCATTTAAGGCCTCAAATCAAAACAATTACAAGGTTATCGATTCGATCCAATTGCGTAAGCAAGAAACAAAACAATTCCATATCAAGCAAACCTAGCGTCACAAATTAAAACAATATGCGAGTAATCCCGGAGGTTGACTGATAGCCATCCGCTGAACCAACAACAATTTAAGCGTCCTTCACAGATCTTCATTGCGAACTTGCATCTGGGGAAAGGGTTGAGGCGTATCTTCCAGTAATCAGTCCTCGGAGCAAGGACTCAGTGTATTGTTAAGTCATTGCGAACTTGTATCTCAAGCTGGAGCCAGCTGTCCTGGAGAGCGACCTTGGAGTAAGCGTTTTTCTTCGTTGAAAGCACATTAATTCTAACTCTAACATAAAAGCGATCAACACATATATATATATATATATATATATATATATATATATATATATATATATATATATATATATATATATATATATATATATATAGTTTAATATAGTTACACATTTAGGATGAGCATTACTATTCCTAATAAGCAAATATATTGATTAATATAGCAAGCATGTATATTATAAGGCTTTATTCATTGCAAACACATTTATAATAATGATTACTCCAACACTCCAGTGCCTCTTCGTTTTCGGTTCAGGGTCTGCAGGCCTTCAACGGCCCAGGTTAGGGACCCATTGGTGGACGTGTTGTCGAGTGCAACATTTTCAAACATTGCATACGCCCACTGCTCCCTCAAGAGCACATCAACCGTCAGAAGCATATCAACCGCTTTGCGGTCCTGGAAAGTCATGAGACTGGTGGCTGCCAGCTGTTCCTTCATTGCAAATCCAATTTCTTTTTTTTGGGACATTGTAATGGATGTTGTTCATCCTATTCATATTTTTATTTGGCGTAACCCAAAGAAAAATAGACTCCTGCTGGAATTTGGCAAACCAACCCATAAGTCGGATCGCCATCCCTCGATGAGGCAACGTCGTCGAGAGAGGCCAGTCGCCGCACCGAAATTCTGAGCCGCCAATTGTATCTCCTCCACTCTAAAACAGATACTAGTAAAAAAAGTGAAACCAAAGCACATAGTCCTGTTTCTTTTTTTTACAGGAGTTATATAATTTATTTGCCCCACTTCACCACCATAAGCCAAAACGTGGAATCAGTGAGACCGTTAATCTTGGACAATGGGCACACCATGTCTCATATACCGCACCCAGATTCAGACCATGCCTGTAAGGTTCAAACAGGTAAAGTTAGCACAGTGGAAAAATTGACTTGTCATTCACTGCTTCTGAAACAGGATAGACACCGTTTCAATATTTTTCCTTTTCTTTACAAGCAGGACACTTTTCTTTTGTAAAAACACTTTTCCCAAAGAATGGGGATTGAGGGAGATGTTATATCCGATCGATATTTCCAAGATGGCGCCGTTCACGCGGGAGCCAGTGGGAGTAGCTCTGTACACTTATGTTTTTCGTGTTTTATAGCCCTTCTATCTTTTTTTAAACTACATTTTAATATTTCTTAATACATCCTTTTTTACTTTACTTTGTACTTTATACTTTAATGTTTTTACAACTTTCCTTGTTCTGTTAGCCTGGCTTCTTTCGGCTACTTCTTTTTTTTTTTGAACCATTCAGCCATGCCAACGCTGTCACACACATGGGACTAGCTGTTACAATACGCAGCAGAAGAAGCAACACCTAGGTGCCGCCGGAGTTTCGGAGCTGGACAAAAGTGCCGGGAGGAGAGGCAACGCTTCTGACCAACAATTCCATCGTGGGATAAGATGGAAGAGCGGTCGGCACTTATCAGCAACGGAGTCGAGGAGTTCTGCCCTGCTGCTGTTTTCTTCAGCTCCAGACTACTGAGGAACTGTGCGGATAAGCTTGGAAGAGTGACTCTGCACATTCTCTACCTCAGTCACAGTCTGCAGAAGTTCCCCATCTTGTGGAAGACTTCCTGTGTGTGGTTCCAGTTTTTGTCCAACTTCTTGAGTCTTTCCGTTTTTGCTACCAAAACTCGTAGCTCATTTTGTTTTTGCTGCTTTTCTGTCATAATGATTTGGTGATTCTTAATGATCCCATTGACTTTGATTTGCTTTGTAGTTTGTGCTTTTTGCTTTTGCTTTGTTGTTCTGCGGCCTTTGACTGTACTGTCTTACTTATAACTATGCCTTTTCTTGCTACTGTAACAATGAAATTTCCCGAATACGGGATGAATAAAGTTATCCAATTTTCCCTCGTCTGGTCGTTTGTTTTAACCCTTTGTAAGAAGGTTTAGTCTCAATTGAAACGTTTGAACCATTGAAACCATATAACCAATAAAACCATTATACAAAGTTCTTTCCAATTAATATTGGAGTGTTTGCATTTATTGGGTCAGAAAGTTTATCTTACCTGTCTCCTCAACCGTTTCAACTGAGGGTACCTTCTTGCAATGCAAAAGGTGGCTGGCTCTACATCCCCTTCTCGGCATGCTAGTGCTTCTTCTTTATACTGCAGGTTGAGCACCTCTGTTGGTCCAGTCCGTTTCCTGTTGAGAAGCACAGTTTCCTTCTGCTAACCCAATTTGAATGCATTTTCTTAAAGATTTTTTCAGTTCCAATCGTGCAGTGAATAATGGTGATTTGTATGGTCTACTAAATAGGATTTCCCTATGTTGTTGTCCTGTTGAACTCGTTATGTAGGCAGTGATTTCATAACGACATATGGAACCTTCTGTCCATCCAGCCAACAATTTTGTTAACACAATTTGGTTGCCATTATCACTATAAATCTTTGGAATTTCAAATTGTGCACTGATATGCCGAGTACAGGTTAAGCATGCTCTGCCACCAATTTAACCCTATAAATTGTGTAGTGGCACCGTACCGAGGCCACCATCCCCCCTGTCGAGACACAGGACTTCCCATGACTCAAGCTAGCTTTGTTAAAAGCAGCTCACCCAAGTAAGCTGAGGTACAAATTGGTTTTTTTGTTTTTGTTTTTACCTCAGTGATCCCAAATCTCACATTTCGCAGACCAGATTATTTGTTTCTCCACGTTAAGTTTCAAATGTGGAGTATTGCTGCTGCATTCCTGTCAAAAATTTCATTTGGTGAAATTTTTTCTTTCTTTTTGTTTTTGTACTAACCTGCCGCCGCCATCCTCGAAAGGCTTATTGGCGATTTCAGAAATCAATATCAAATTTCCAAATCCTTTTCCACCTTGATATTTGATTGATATATTATATCTTGGTGGCTAGCCAATAAAAAAACACAAAAAGACAGACCATCAACCACGCTCACACTCATAATCAGGGGAATTTAGAGTGTTCAACCAGTCTAGCATCCATAATTTTGGTTTGTTGGAGTAAACTGGAGTACCCGGAGAAAACCCACGAATTCTCGAGGACACCAGGAATACTCCACACTCTGGAAGGTCTGGATCCACCCCGCTTCCATTAGTAGATCCTCGAACCGCAAGGTTGATGCGTTAATTACTAGTCTTTCAATTTGGGTCGTTTACCCATACATCAGTGGCCCGTAAATTTTCATCACAGGTGTAAACCACCATCCCCAGTGGGGCTTGTTGGTAGTTCACCCAATTTTTCCTGCCCCGTCAGCAATAATCATTCCAGAAGGAACTAGGTAATTAATGTACTAGATTCGCGTGTCACACATCTACAAATAGAAATTTGTTTTGGAAGTTCAATCGCCGCCGTTCGTCGCCCTAGTCAGCCAGGATGAGTGACTGGAGTGGCTCTGATTAACTCTTTGTTTGCCAATAATGCAATAACGGAAAAGTTGTGACACATTGAAACACACACACACACCCAAGTATATTAACCGTTTGTAAAAATGTACCTCCATAGTTTGCATTAAGTTATACCCTCTGTCAATGCTATCGGTTTAGCTGTTTGTACGCAGAATTGAGGCGGCAATAGTTTCACCTCCTAAGGTTTGTTTTAGTAGTTGTCAATGTATCTCGCATTCCGTTTGAATTTTGCCCATTTCATTTTATTCCTAGACAACCCATCTACTTAAAGCATTACTCAAAGGTTGACACTTTATAATTTGGAGATGCTATTTTTGAACATAGACATTATTTCATCACTCGTTCCATACCATGAAAGGCTCCACCAGAATTTGGGCATCCAGTGCCATAATAGCTTATTCTGAAATGTTTAATGGAAACGCGCCCTTAGCCGCTAACTGTGACCTTCACGCTTGCTGCGATCCAACAAAACCACCCAGAGCTGCCACCTAGGAACGTGGCGCCCTACGTTTTTCATCCAGTCGAAGATATTCCCACGGCCCCACACCTCCGGCTACCCCCTGGATGAACTAATCCGCGTTCCAGTGACAGCTCTAGCGCTGCTGAGGGTAATCCTCAGGCGCCTGGGCCTAACAACAACAACAACAGCAGCATTCTTATCTTTTGTTTATAAATTCCAAAACACTCTCTTTTTCTTTCTGTGCACAATGCTAACGCTTTTTAGAGAAGACTAAATTTATTCCTCTCCCAATATCCAACTATATCACAATATTTTGCCAAGACCCCATAATCACAACATGCTGCAAGCATAACTATATCATAGCAAAACCCAATTTTGCCCTCAAGTTTGCTTCAGCACCCCCAAGGCCAATTATTGTAATGTCTTCACGGAAGGGGTCCAAAAAAATGTTAGTTGCTTGTGTGGCCCGCGCGCATACTGAATGCCTAACACCGTCAAATCGGCCGCCCCGCGGCCCACATGTTTCTCCCCGTTCAAATCAGCAGCCGCAGCAAAACGGAGCGCTTCCCCCGCAGTCGACGCATTATTTGGCAAGTTTAGAGTATGACAAAAAACGCAGGTTTGGCAACCCCGCTAAACATTTAATTGGCCGTTTTGTATTTCTTTTCGTCTGTTAACCAAAATATTCCCACTAGCGGACGGGATCAAAACCAGGATAAGCCGCAATAAGCCATGTCATTCCAGTAAATTGACAGTACATTTAGGTACTATTAACAAAGTACATCTAGCACTTGGAAATAACCATTCTAATTGCCGTTTCACAAGCTTCAGCATCACACAAAAATTCCAATTGAATTCCACTCAAAAAATGTGATCTCTGGTTTAACCAAATCAAATGCCAGTGTTGCCATTAAATTTAGCTCAACATCCTCATGTTCAAAATCCTCATTCAAATCATTTTGAGCAGGCATGCCTTGTTTTTAGAGACCTTTTTGTCCGGGCAATCACGCAATATATGCCCCAATTTTCCACAAACCCAGCACATAGCATTTTTGAAAACCCCATTTCTGTTTAACCTCCTTATCTGTTTTTTCCAATCTCTTGGCTAACATTCCTATTCTCTCGCCACCTATCTCGGTAAATATTTTCCCCGTCAGCTGAGGAGGCCGTACTTTTTTTTTTACACAACGGACCCGTTTTATCACTCTTCTTTCTGTGGAACAAGCCGTCTCGCTTGTATCTCCATTCACATATTATATATAGATATAGATTATCTCTATGCTTAGTGCGTATTTTATCCTGCAGGTTTTAATATTTCATGCATATTTAAACCCATATTTGTTTATCCATAAATTTAGGTGTTTAACCCTTGTAGCGCTTTGATTTTCAACAAACTTCCAATCTTTACACGGCAGATGCTGTTTCGGATCGTCATCCCTAGCCGCTTTGTTATTCGAGCTGCCCATTTTGAAGTGAGTTCGCGTGCACTCAGTTATCAGTTAGTTAACTTTCTTTTCCGCCTTTTATTATCGGAACTACACACGTAACACAAATGTATACCTTAGCCTGATATACCGTCGGAGTTATATTTGTACTTTTCCACAGTACAGGACACCCCGAACTGCCCTAATTACACACGTAACACAAATGTATACCCTAGCCTGATATACCGTCGAAGTTATATTTGTACTTTTCCGGACAACAGTACAGGACACCCCGAACTGCCCTAAGTTTTATAGACTCATGCTCTGTCTCTTTACCTGGTAAAGACTAGTATGCCCAGGGTTTTATTGTCTAATTTCTCAAAATAGACCTACACATGCAATGCCCCTTCGCACATTTGGCAACCGTCAACAAATGCAGACATTCATGTGGACTTACCAGAGATGTCCTCAGATGTCTCTTTCAGTAGGATTAGTTGTCAACCGTCGAGAATCCAGTGGCGCTCCTTCGAGTAATCCAGCCCGTGAAGGGGATTTAGATGCCGTGGCCACGGTCTTTCCAGATATCGAACGGAAGCGTCCTGGATTCTGCTTCGGTATCTTGACCACAGGCTTGAAGGACCAAAATGTTGGAAGAATCCTTAGGTATTCCCAAATTCACAATAAAAGAGGCATCTAAAGTCACATCTTTGTTTAATTCTTGCAAGAAGAGAATACATCCATCCGTGCCGCCGGTCAGGATTATTCTAACAACTCGAGGTCTCCCTCGCTAATTTATTCATAAGATTTTAACGCCATGCCCCACAGAAGTCTTAACATTTTCAGAGTCTCATAACAATTTATCACAGTTATCAAAACAATTGTAGGTCTGTCAAATCTTCCCAAGAGCGCTTGTTGTGAACCCTCTTCATGCCCAAGGCCATTCAGTCCTCTTGATGCGAACCACAGTCCTTACTTTTGCAAGAGATGCATTAAAATGCCCTTTGTATTAATGTCAATAACTCTTCGTTGCCAGTACATATAATATAATAATATTGATACATATCTATAATAATGATAAACCTAACACCCTTAAATGCAAGTTATTCTCCACTCCAACTTTTCTTTTGTTATTTGGGAAGGATTGGTGCACTTTTTAATTGTAGAAAATACAGTAGATAAATAAAAGCAATGCTTGCAAAATCTGTCTATTTATGGTATACATTATATAGTGGGCAGGCGGCCCGGCAGCTGAGTGGTTAGCGTGTTGGCCTCACAGTGGGCGGACCTGGGTTCAAATCCAGGTCAGTCCCCCTGTGTGGAGTTTGCATGTTCTCCCCGGGCCTGCATTGGTTTTCTCTGGGTACTCCAGTTTCCTCCCATTTCCCAAAGACATGCATAGTAGGCTGATTGGACACTTTAAATTGCCCTTAAGTGTGAGTTTGAGCGTGAATGGTTGTTTGTCTCCTTGTGCCCTGCGATTGGCTGGCCACCAATTCAGGGTGTACCCTGCCTCTGGCCCAAAGTCAGCTGGGATAGGCTCCAGAACCCCCCACGAACCTAGTGAGATTACAGTGGTCCCAGAAAATGAAATGAGTTGAGATTATATAGTGGAGGCGGCCCGGCGGCTGATTGGTTAGCACATCGGCTTCTCAGCTCTGGGGTCCTGGAAACCAGATCTGTCCGCCGGTGTGGAGTTTGCATGTTATCCCCGGTCCTGCGTGGATACTCCAGTTACCTCCCAAATTCCAAAAACATGCATGGCAGGCCGATTGGACACTCTAAATTGCCCCTATGTATGGGTGTGAATGTGCATGGTTGTCCGTTTGGCCCAGAGTCAGCTGGCATAGGCTCTAGCACCCCCGTGACCCTAATGAGGATAATGTGGTTCAGAACATAAATTAATTATACAGTGGAGCCAGCCCAGCAGTCGAGAGATTAGCGCCTCGGCCTCACAGTTCTGGGGTTGAGGGTTCTATCCCAGGTCGGTCCTCACTGTGTGCAGTTTGCATGTTCTCCTCGACCTTGCGGGAGTTTTCTCCGGGTACTCCGGTTTCCTCACACATCCCAAAAAATGCAGGGTTGGCCCCTCGGCGACTGAGAGGACCATTCCAGAATGTTGTACTTGTTCCTCCATAAATGCCTTAGTAGAATTTGAGCAGTGTTTGGTGTCGTTGTCCCTTAGTATCTAGCCCCGGCACACCTTCAACTTTGTTAATGATTCTTGAACATTGTTCTTAAGTATCTGCTGATACTGACTGTAATCCATGCAACCTTCAACTTTAACAAGATTGCCAGTACCTGCACTGGCCACACAGCCCGACAGCATGATGGAACCGCAACCCAATTTTCCTGTGGCTAGCAACTGTTTGTCTTAGAATGTTGTGTTCTTCTGCCATGCATACCGCGCCTTGTTATGCCCAAATAACTCAATTTTTGTTTAATTAGTACACAGTACCTTAAGCGACTCTAGGCTTCTACCGCATTACATCCATGTAGCATTTCCTTCTGCAAAGTGCTCTGGATGGTTGAATGATGCACAGTGACACCAGATCATGGTGTATGTCTTTGGAGGTGTTCTGTGGGTTGAGTTTGATTGTTTGCACCATCTTTCGCCTCTGCTTATCTGAGCCACTCCAGGCCTTAACTAGAGCGGTGCCTGTGGTCTTCCATTTCCTCACTATGTTTCTCACAGTGGAAACTGCTAGCTAGCTTTTTGTATCCTTCCCCTAAACCATTATGTTGAACAATCTTTGTTTATAGGTCATTTGACAATTGTTTTGAGGCTCACATGTTGCCACTCTTCAGAGGAGATGCAAAGAGGAGAACAACTTGCATTGGCCACCTTAGATACCTTTTCTCATGAATTGCTTCACCTGTGTATGTAGGGTTCGGGTTAATGATCTTACCAAGAAAATTTTGTGTTCCAATAATTAGTGCAAAAATTATTCAAATCAATAAAACAACAAGGGTCCCGAAATGTATGCACCTAGCTACGTTTGTTTAATTCTTGTGCACTTTCTGTAAATACTATTAACTTCATTTTACTTCTCAAATATCACTGTGTTATATGATACACTATATATTTAACTGAAATTGCTGATCCGAACAACCAATGATTTGTAAAGGAACATTTTGAAAATGATCAGGGGTGCCCAAACTTTCATACGACTGTATGTACCTGCCCATATAGAAAATGTTTTTGCAGGCATGGTATTCATTTTAATAGATTAATAAACCACTTTTATCATTTTCTCACAATTTTGTGTGTTTCCCACATCTTTCATGCAAAATTGGGAAGGGTTGATCATTTTAAAGGTTTTTTTTGGTAGTTTGTTTGAGGACCGTGAAACAAATTAGAGAATTTACATTTGAAATACTGCTCTATTTACAAAAAATCCAAGTGACGAAACAAGATCTGGAAGCATTTAATTCCGTAAGTAGAGATACCACTGTTCTCTAGCAATTTTGTAAGGACCACGAAGATGACTTGATGCGCTTTTTGTAATATAACAGGCCACGTTTGCACCTAACGTTTAACACTTTTCTCATACGTGTGTTGTGCTTAATCTATTGATGACGTGTGATCGCAGCAGAGAGCTGTCTTAACAAATACGAGAAAATTTCAGTAGGGCGAGAATGAGGGATTTACAGATTTGAAATAATTTTAATAAATTCTGTGGCTAGGTTACTCTTGCTAGCTTCTACCTTTTTGGGGGGGCTCGGAAACCTTTTGTAAATCTGGTTTTTGTATCCCTAGCTAACAGCGCAGCAGATTGCCATCCAACAGCAGCTTCTTCAAGTGCAGCAGCAACATCTGCTCAACCTGCAGAGGCAAGGTTTGCTCTCTGTGCTCCCCACCAGTCCTGCCGGTTGGTCTCCAATCTTTTGTTAACTACCAACATAGGGGTCAGACAGACCAATTTTAATGCAGTGTTGCCTTAATGCAGGCTCTGAAAATGGCAGCGACACATCATCCGCGGGTGGGGACTCCAGAGAATCATCCAATTACCAATCTACGACCAACGGCCATACCACGCTATTGAAGAGAAAGGAAAGGTGCTTTCTGGCCTTTTTATACATCCTGTTGTGTCGTTGGCCTTCGTTCTACACCAGACCTGGGCTATTAATTCCACCAAGGGCCGCAGTGGGTGCAACCCATAAGAGGAAACCTTTCCACCAATCTGGTATGTTAGATATACAATCAGCGGATTGCAGTCAGGTGCTTCTTATTTCAGCAGAAATCTAATTGCTGTGTTGGATCGGTTGGAACAAAAACCTGCACCCACAGTGGCCCTCGAGGAACCGGATTGCCCACCTTTGCTCTACACGGTTACACATTTTGAGATGCATAGCTGATGCTGCTTGCTATGTTCTGTTTCAGCAGTTCGCTGGATGAAAACGCATCAAGTAGTCACCCTCTCTACGGGAACGGCATGTGCAAATGGCCTGGCTGTGAGACAGTCTTTGGAGACTTTCAGGCATTTCTCAAGTGAGTCAAGCTTTGTTGCTGTCATGTTGTTCAGACAAACTACCAAGACAAGTACAGTGGTACCTCGTCACACGACCGCTCGTCATACAATATTCTCGTCTTACGACGGAAATTTCGATCGAATAATTCGCCCGTCATGCGATCAAAATTTCGTGATGCGACCAAGCCAGGTGGCCATGGCACTGTCTTTTTTGCATATCTTTCGTGTATAACAATACGTATCTACGAGCACCGGATGAGTTATTCAGACCAGGAAACGCGCATGCGCGGGGAAAAGAGGGCTTTCTGGGTAATGAAGTAAACTCGTGCACACAACGCCGACAGGCAACGGCACTCTTTCTCAGAATAAAACTTTACCCACAATCAATACGTGGGTAAGCTCAGCTGCTGCATTTCCTGTTATTTTTATCTAATACGAGGAGTATTATATTACTTCTCGTTCGCTGCTCATAAGAACATCAGGGGCACTGGCTCGCAACTCCACGGTAGCAACTCTATCATAGGCGCCGTTCGAGGGGATGCGACCACAGATGCTACAAGCTAAAAGGAGCCGCTAGCCAGCGCCCCCAAAGCTCCCATGAGCAGCGGAGCGATCGCTGATAAAAGACTGCTGCTCGTTGGCAAGTGGTCGTGCGTTATCCGATTGTGAGGACATTTGTGTGCATCATTTTCGGAATATTTTGAAGGGAATAGTACAACAGCAAACAGCCCATCGATAGCGAACGTGAGGGTGGAGTGTTTGTTCCGTTTACGAGTGCGTTGTGTGGGGAAAAAAAACGAAGCCCCCCGCCTCTTTTGTGCCCCTCTCCCCTCGGCGAAATCCGCCCAATTTTAGTTAGATTAAACACATTTTATTTCTATTAAACCACTAGTTATGTGTTACTTTGTTAATAGATGGGGAATTAGAAGAAATAAAACATTTTTTCCAATCCAATATCCTGGTTTTGGTGTTTTTTCAGAGGGCTGGAACGAATTAATTTGTTTTCCATTCATTTCAATGGGAAACGTCCGCTCGAGTTACGAGAACCTCGTCATACGAGCTCAGTCTCGGAATGGATTACGATCGTATGTCGAGGTACCACTGTAGTGGTACTATAGCATTTTTTTTTAAAGATTATTTAAATCATGGTAGAAGATTATTTTCTTTTTGTTGTGGGGGCATACTGTGAACCTTGAGTATTTGTACTTATTTTTCCCTTTCATTCAAATGCAATTTGGCCACCAAAAAAGCCAAGAAACAGCTCCGTGACTGCCAGTGACAGTGATAGTAACTTTGGAATATTACTACTTACAACACTGAAACTAAGAAAGCAGGTCAACAATCTTCCAACTCTTCAAACGGGTTTAATGTCATTTCATAAATTACCTCTTTGGTGGTCATTGATTGATTGTTGCCCCTCCCTATCAAAGTCGATAGAACGTCTCGCCTTCATTCGCAGTGAAACATGATCTTTTAATGCCAGGCATCTCACTTCAAATGGACTTGATATGTATGGCTGTGTTTGGATTGAGAGAATTTAGTGAGATAACAAATTCTATAATCAACTTTTCACCTTTAACTCATTTGTTGCCACTAAGCGGGATAATGTCAAATCGTTTTGAACTGGGAGGGCTGAGAGCCACCCCCAGCCCACCCAGTTCAAATAGATTGGATTCTACTAGTAACAAACTAATTCGCAGCAGATTGATTAAAGGAGCAAAATTGTTTGGTTTGATTTTTTTTGTCTCACTCAGTTATGTATCATTTTAATTGTTTTTAATTCTATTTCTTCATTTTGGCTCGCTGATTTTGATGTTGTCATTATTACTACCCTACTACATGTTTTCGCACCTATACAAAAATAAAAATACAATTATCAAGAATTGTATTCATTAAATGCTAGTTATAGGCATATGAAAAAACTGTAATGTATTATCTAAACATAATCTATACTGTCATCCTTCGCTTCACAGCTTCACTGCATCGCTGAGTTTTTCTGATGTATAAAAAAATAGATTAAAAATGTCTAAATCTACACTGAAACTCGCAACCGGGAGACATGAAATATGGCGGTGAAAAATGGCAGATGTCAGGGCACCCTTTCTTCTTCGGCGCCGAAATGCTTGGCTCTAAGCGCCGAAGAAGAATCGAATACCACAGAGGAAGAATGGGCGCGCCGAAAACTATTAATAGCTGCAAAACACGCCGCCAAGCCTTTTCTTGTTTCCAGCGGGTTGCATTTCACATCGCGTACCTTATACAGTAATCCCTCGAATATCGCGGTGAATGTAGACCAGACATGGCCGCGATAATCAAAAAATCGTGAAGTAGGGTCACCCCTATTATAATTAATAAATATTTTTCTTTCCTTCAGTGCTGAGTCCGAGTGGCAAGAGTGGCTTCCGCTTATGAGTTTCAGCGTGTATTAGTAGGAAAAGTGGCTAATAGCAGAAAAAAATTGTGAAGAAATAAATTTGCGATAATCGAGGGAAGACTACCTCGTAAAGAGAATACTAGAATAATTCCAATTTTGTTTGGATTTTACAACAACGCTGAAAATCCCTGCTGAGCGTCCAGAGTCATCTAAACCAGCCGCCATGGCCTGCTACATGGGCATACTTATTGCCTGCTTCCAGCATATATAGCAACTTCACGTTTTTTCTACACGCTATACAGTGAAAAGGCGGGCGTGACGGATGGGGGTGCGCACATCTTAAAGCATGACAATACACTGTATTGTCATGCTTTAAGATGTCCACTCGCAGCAACTTTCACGTCTTTATTTCAAGGGACACAGAATGAGAATTGAGTGCCTCTTAACGATGCTTTAATCCAGCCAGCATATTCACCTTGAAGTAACTCCCATTCTTTTGGTGTCGACCCGATCCTTGAGTTTCTTACTAGGTGGCTCCTCCATGCTTGCTTCCACGATATTTACTCTATGTATATCTACGCATGCGCATGTCATCCTTTATCGATATTGCCGTACGCACCGCTAAAAAAATACATACGATTGAGGATAATTTTTGCTGGTATACCGTGACAATAGTAACGATCGATGACAGTAGCGTCGTTGGCTACCAGCCTACGAGACTATCTGGATTTTAGCCAAAACGGTCTTGTTGAGATCGGTTTTCATAAATATTGGCGATTTTTTTTTTTCCCCGTACAAAAGTCGGTGTACGGCGTACATGATTTGAAATGGTAAAAAAACGTATAAAACGTACAAGTTGACAGGTATGGTACTGGCTGTCTCCTGTCTTCCGCTTTCGAGTTTCAGCGGGATTTTAGACGTTTTTTTTTTAACATTTTGTATTTGGATACTCAATACTGTGATCCTTCACCACTTCGCGGCCTCAACATTTGCGGCTTCAGTACATCACAATTTTTTATCTTAAGTATAAAAAAAGTTAATAAAAATGTCAAAATCCACGCTGAAACTCACAAGCGAAAGGGGATTAAAAAAATGGTCGAAGTCAGGGCTCCGCTTCTTCGGCGCTGAATTGGGTGGCACTCAGCTCTGAAGAAGAAGCGATATTTCAACGTAGAAGAATAATGACCCAGAAGCACATACGTCTTGCCATGTCCTGGTTTCTTCAGATTATATTTCGAATCACTCACATTACCTGTGGAGAAAGACTTGGCCAAGCCTATTCCAGCTTTGTTTGGATTTTGATTCGCCGAACAAAATGCCTCCTAAGCCTCCTTGCATCCAATGAGCCCAGGAAACAACGAGGCACGATGACAGTGACCGACTGTTTTGTTGCAAGTGATTTTCCCATCGCGCACATCACCTGTGGAGAAACACATGTTGACAACGGCCGAGCAAATTGACGTTAATATGCTAAAGTGCGTAGCACGCCATTGCGGCATAAATGAATCTACCGTGTTTTAGCAAGAAAGAAGAAGCGAACACTCGGAAGACGGTCACAATATCCTTTTCCAAAGACACTAAGCAAGTGGTCACCACTATGAATAAAAAAATGAACCAGCATTTTGAGGGATTTAAGACGCAAATATGGCCGTGAAGCTGACATGACGACATCTGCAGGAGATCTTCAATATGAAACACTGTTTGCAACATCTCCAGGAAATTGATGACAACATCATCATAGCCATCAAATTTGGCAATTGGCTTCACAGTGTCCTGTACAATAATAATAATAATAATAATCGGACATAGGCCCTGTCGTCATTATCAACAACACAAAAAGCCTACTTGTCATCACACCCAGAAACTGCGTGTGACGAAATTGGTGGTGCTTCTCCATAAGCTGCATTTACTCGGCAAAAGACCTAAATAAGTGCAAGTTACGGACTTGTAATTTGGCATTCTGCTGTTGTGGATACAGGTCGCTTACCTCTCACTGTCTTTCACTTACCTTACTTCAGTCAGCTAGTAGGAGGCAGATCACCACCCAAACATCTTTTCATATTACCGCAGAAGGGAATGTGTGTTATGTTACCGCAAGTTTAGATTTCTGATGGATGTGGGGAAAAAACTGTCCTTAAGCCTATTTGTCCGTGCTTTGTGGGACCTATAGCGTCTGCCAGAGGGCAGCAGCTGGAACAGATTGTGACCAGGGTGGTAAGGGTCCCCTATGATGTTCTTGGCTCTGCTGAGGTAACGAGGGCTGGCAATGTCTTCCAGTGAGGGCAGAGAGCAGCCGACAATCCTCTGGGCAGTGTTAATCACTTTCTGCATGGCCTTTTTGTCTGCCGCCGTGCTTCCAGCGTACCACACTGTGATGCCGTACGCCAGGATGCTCTCTACAGTGGTTCTATAGAAGGTTATCAGAAGCTTGGTGGCCAAGTTGTTCTTCCTAAGTACCCTGAGGAAATGGAGTCGTTTCTGAGCCTTCTTCACCACTGCCGTGATGTTTGTAGACCATGAGAGCTTTTCCGTGACGTGGACCCCCAGGAATTTAAAGGACTGGACCCTGTCTATACATACTCCATTTATGAGGAGTGGGGCCAGATCTGTGCCGTGTTTGCGAAAGTCCAGGATTATTTCTTTAGTTTTTGTGGTGTTCAGTGTGAGATTGTTCACCGAGCACCACGAAGACAATTTGTTGACCTCACCTCTGTAAGTCGACTAATCCCCTCCTGAGACGAGTCCGACCACAGTGGTGTCGTCAGCGAATTTGATGATGGCGTTAGACTGGTGGGTGGGTGTACAGTCGTATGTGTACAGGGAGTACAGAAGAGGACTCAGTACACAGCCTTGAGGGGAGCCAGTGCTCAGTGTAATGGAGGAAGAGAGGTGGGGACCAAGTCTAACAGTCTGTGGTCGGTTGGTCAAGAAGTTCAACAGCATATTTGTTCAAGAAACAGTGGTCGCCAGGCTCCTTGTACATCACAAACCTCTCAGAAAGAAGCTCCTCATGTTGCCCCTACGGTGCCCCATGAAGATTCTCTCGAATCTGACGAAGAGGACTTGGACCAAAGCTCCCAATAATCTGTTTTTTTTCTGGGATTTTTGCTCACCGTTCTTGTTATCATTTTGACGCCACGGGGTGAGATCTTGCATGGAGCCCCAGATCGAGGGAGATTATCAGTGGTCTTGTATGTCGTCCATTTTCTAACAATTGCTCTCACAGTTGATTTCTTTACACCAAGCATTTTACCTAGAAAGCCCAGCTCTCTCAGACAAACCATTGCCATTTCCCAGCATGCAAGGCTCTCGTGGATGCAGGCACACCATTCAGTGGTGAGAAGTATGTTGAGGCCATTTCAAAGCTACAGGAGGAATTTGATCACAGATTTGCAGACTTCAAGACACACAAAGCCACATTTCAAATTTTTGCGGACCCCTTCTTTGATGTGCAAGATGCCCCTCCTGAGCTTCAAATGGAGCTCATTGACCTGCAGTGCAACTCTGCACTCAAAGCCAAGTTCAGGGAGGTGAGTGGAGAAGCAGACAAGCTTGGGCAATTTTTGAGAGAGTTGACCCCCAGCTTCCCTGAACTTTCCCGAATGTTCAAGCGGACCATGTGCCTTTTTGGGAGCACATACTTGTGTGAGAAGCTCTTCTCCACCTTGAACTTCAATAAGTCCAAGTACAGGTCCAGACTTACTGATGAGCATCTTCAAGCTCTACTGAGGGTCTCCACTGCTTCCTCCCTCAAGCCAAATTTGACTCAGCTATGTGAGAAGAAGCGCTGTCAGGTCTCTAGCAGCAAGAAGTACGCAAGAGAAGCAGTGTTCAGAATATTTCATGTTCAATGTTCCATTCAAGTTCAGAAAGTTAAAGGTTAAAGAACTGTTAATACAGACATTAGAAACGGTATAAAAATAATTAGTTTTCTCTACTTAGCCAGCCAGTGTATATCTACTGTATGCTCATTATTATTATTTTATTTTTTTATTACTGATTGATTAATTCATCGCTAAGTTAATTTATTTAATTCATTATTTTTTGTTAAAAAATAAAGATATTTGATAACGTTGGAATGTTTTATCAGCGCTTTTCTTGTGGAAATCCTGATGCGGCCCAGTCTCACCCAGACTCTGCCTCTAGCGGCCCCCAGGTAAATTGAGTTTGAGACCCCTGCACTAGATGGAGGGCTAATAACAGAAATAGCATCTGCACCTCAGTCAACATGAATCGCACCTTTGACAGCCAGAAATCTTGATTGTTTGTAGGTGACCAAATACTTATTTTCCACTATAATTAGGAAATAAATTCTTTAAAAATCTAACTGTGACTTTCAGTTTTTTTTCCACATTCTGTCTCTCATGGTTGAGGTTTACCCATGTTGACAATTACAGGCCTCTCTAATCTTTTCAAGTAGGAGAACTTGCACAAATGGTGGTTGACTAAATACTTATTTGCCCCACTGTCCATACATACACAAATACATATACATTAGAACTGGGCGATATGACAAAAATTGTTATGATAAAATCTCTAATTATCACGATAACTATCACATCCTTTTTGTTTCAAACTTGAAACTTCAAACCTCCGCGAATAAGTAAATAAATTACTTTACTCCTTATTCAAAAACGAAAAGAAAGTAACTGTTTATTTTTTGCACCGGCCTTGTTAAACTAGAATTTTGTGAGTTCTGTGGTTGAGTGCGCGCACTATTGCTCTTTGCTCAATTTCTTAATGCAGTCATTCGTTCTTTCACCCCCTGTAGTCAAAAATGCGCCATCAATGGCAACCAGGGAGTTAACAAGGAACCTCAATCCCTGCCCAAAACCCAACAGTAAGTAACCTGAATATGGCCAAAAATCAGCAGGAACCAACCAACACACAGGAAGTAGGCTGGAAATTCCCCCCAAATCAATAGCAAATGATCCAAAATTTTCTGGAAGTGGCTTGTAAGTAGACCTGGCGATATGACAAAAATTGTTACTTTACTCGTTATTCAATTTTGAAAGTAACAATGTTACCTTACTTTCTAAGAAAAGAGAATATGAAATATCATGTATTTTTGTTGTTCTGTTGTGCAATAAAGATAAGACTACTCCCATTTTTTTTAATTTCCCTTCAAACCAAACGTTGCTGTGCAATATTAAATAAGTAAAATAATCAACTGACGAGATCATCATCATTGGCAAGCAGACTATTTTCAGCCTCACTGATAGGTTCACCAATAGGCATTCCCAAATGCACGCACAAATAAAAGTGACAGGAGACTCATCTGTGGTTTTCTTGCAAGAGAGAATCGAACCAACCCGTCTTAGTCCAAGTTCATTCTGGCGTTAGACGCATCTTTTTCCTGTGCATTAGCTTCAAGGATCAAGGACCCTAGTTACAATAGACATCTCAGCTCTCAAGGGAGGGGTGTGAAAATAGGAGTGAGAAGTCAATAGAAGTTTTAGCTCTCAAAACAAATGAATGTCATGTTGAGCCGGAGGTTCTTCTCAGCATTCCAGCAGTCCAACATGATTCAAATATATAATAATGTAAGACTAATAACCCTAACACTCACAAAACAGTAAATTTACCTCACATATGGCCATTTACAAAAAATAAAATAAAAAAGTTGGATGAACTTAGATTTTTGCAATGTTTTCAGACCATTTACATAAACTGGGGAAACACCTTGATATCAAGTAAGAAAAATATTACAGGCTGTCCTCAAATGAGGACAGTGGATGAAGGACATTTTGATTAAGGCTGCTCTTTGCGCACATGTATTTATGAGGCATTTAAAAAGAAAAAAGAAAACGCCACGGATAATTCACTTCTTTCTTTTAGTGGGTCGAGTCGGTGCTGTCTTGCATCTCATAATTGCTTATTTTGGCCGTGTTATTGTCCTTTTGCGTTCATGCTCTCTATTAGCCTCGCTTGCTAAAATGCTAAAAACACATTTCCTCGTCATGCTCTTCTCCTGAGCGTTGGTCTGAAACTAGCGTTCATCTTGAAACAGCGTCCCCGTTCTGAGGTGGCCGTGTGGTGTACAGTAATCCCTCGATTATCGCGGCTTCAACTATCGCGGCTTCATTACATCTTTTTTTTCTGGGGGAATTTTTTTTTGTTAATTACTTTTTTTTTGTAAGTTCATGAAAATGTGAAAATCCACACAGAAACCCGCAAGCGGAAGCCACTCCCCTGTGCTCCGCTTGCTACTAGAACTCAGCACTGAAGTAAAAAAATAAAATAAATAAAGTTCATAAAATTGTGAAAATCCACCCTGAAACTCGCAAGCGGAAGCCACTCCTCTCTGCACTGAAGTAAAAAAAATGAATAGGGGTGACCCTACTTCGCGGTTTTTCGTTTGTCGCGGCCATGTCTGGTCTACATTAACCGCGATAACCGAGGGATTACTGTAATTGTAGTTTAAAATTATCGAATTTTCATTGAATGTTTTTAATAGTGTAGTTGACAGAAATGATTTCACGATAATTATCATTATCGTTTTATCGGCCAGCTCTAATACAGTAATAAATGTACCGTATTTTCGGCACTATTGGGCGCCCTGCGTTATACGGCGTACCTTCAATGAATGACATATTTCAAAATTCTTCCATATATAAAGCACACCGCATTATAAGGTGCGCCGCACCACATTATACCGGTGTATAGTAGTGGCTGGGGTTACGTTATGCATCCACTAGATGGTGCTGGGCTAAAGGGATTATCAACAAAACAGTCAGAAAGCTCAGTCAAACTTTATTAATAGATTACAAATCAGCTTTCTGACAACTCCATTCACTCCCAAAATGAATAAAGAACTATTTTATTATTTTCTCCAAGGTAAGGTACAGTAATCCCTCGATTATCGCGGTTAATGTTCGATATTCGAGGGATTACTGTATTAGTATTTTCGTGACATGGTTTATCTTTTAACAACAGAAAGGTATAACATGTAAGTGCAACAATTATATCACATTTATATCCTCCATTCATTAAACGCGTAAAAAACATTCTGATGCGGTACATTAAACGTTAATGCAATCACAATATAGTAACACTTAAGAGTGCAAAGCAATAACATTCATTCATTCATCTTCCATACCGCCCATCTTCGAAAGGGTTGCGGGGGTTGCTGGAGCCTAACCCAGCTGTCTTCGGGTGAAAGGCAGACTACACCCTAAACTGGTCGCCAGTCAGTTGTAGGGCCCACAAAGAGACAGACAACCACTCACACTGCCACCGAGTGGGAATCGAACCCAGACTGCTCGCACCAAAATCAGGCGGAATAACCACTGCACCATAGGGTGGCCCAACAATAACATTAATAACTCAAATAATAACTCAATGTTGTTCACGCGGGTGAACCGTGCGTGCTCTCACGTACACAATGAGGCACTATAACATTCAGCTGTTGACGTCCATATTCACAATATGACCAATCTTGTTTAACACAAAAGAAACACGTAAAGCTCACTTTATCAGCTCATTCCTCATCTATGAATCGCTCGAATTCTTAGTCTTCTGTGTACAAAATTGAACAGCTGGGCGCATACGGCATCCAACACGCCACGCTACGTCTCATCAAAGTCGTCATTAATTGAGTCCGTGTCGCTTTGGTTGTCTGGCAGCTGAGTGACAATTCCTGCCTTCCTGAAAGCTCGAACCCAGTTGAAACTGATATATCAGCCCAGGCATTTCCAATCCACTGGCAGATAGTGACGTATGTCGTCCGGTGCTGTCTTCTACGGGAGAAATGGATTCGGATTTTGCGACAAGCTTGTTTCGTAACATAAACAAATTTAAATGAACTTGGATTACGATGCAGACACTCAAAAATAAGTTTAATCGAACCTAACACTTAATTCTATTCCACACTGACTTTCAGTCAATATCGAGGGTTGTTTGAGTTTGTATTCCCTTCAAAATATTCCCAAAATGATGCACACAAATGTCCTCACAATAGGATAACGCACGACCACTTGCCAACGAAAAGTAGTATATACGCCATTCACACTGACTAACGGGAAAAATACTGAAAAAATGCAACACTCCGCCCAGGGCTCGCAGAGACTTTACAAAGAGAGAGTTGCAACCAGAGACATTACACAAGGGAGTTGCGGGGAGAGAGACAGTGCCCATGATGTTCTTATGAGCAGAATCTCGCGTCCGCTGTTTGCTCATACATCACAATTTGTCTCGTATCTCAAGATAAATATTTGCCCGAAATTTTACTCGTATCTCGAATTTCTCGTATGTCGGGCCACTCGTATGTTGAGGTACCACTTGATAGATCTGTAATACCACTTCAGGAATAGGCACAGAAAGAGTGAGATCAATTTATAGGAAATAGGTTTATTACCGGACTGCAGGATGGAGAGAGAGAGCTCTAACAGTGTTGAACCGCTCATCGTGGTGTCCTTTGCAACTCTCTCCGAATGAACAGTGGGTCGTCAGTCTTTATATAGGAAAACGGGGTAATATTTCTAAGACAGCGATGTAGGACAAAGTTTATGTAAACAAAACTTTAGGCTGATATGGTTAGACATTTGCAGGGCTAAGTTGTATGCAAACACGATATTTTTATAGCTCACACAAACTGCCGCAGCCTATCTTACATTGCGCGATGCGAACAAACAATTGCAAACCGAGTTTTCCACATCGCACAATACAAGCAAACATTGCAAACCGAGTTTGCCACATCGCACAATACAAGCAAACAAATGCAAGGCCAGCTAGTTAGCCTATCTTACATTCCACGATCTTAACAAACAATTGTAAAGCCAGTTTGGCCAGTCTATCTTACATTTTACGATCTTAACAAACAATTGTAAAACCAGTTTGGCCACATGGCGCGACATGAAGAAACAATTATTAAGCCAACTGGCCAGTCTATCCCACACCACTGTATAATATATAGTTCGCAGTCTAACTTTGAATGCTCTGTCGACGCCAATCTAACAGCTGGAGTTCTTCTGTCAATCCACCTGGAATGACGGCGAATGATTAGTGTGCTCGTCGTCATACCGGAAGGATTGATAAGAGAACTAGGTATATATCCCAGCATGCATACGCACGGGGTAAAATGGAGTTGCCGGCAACTTACCGTAGTTGCGAGACCTGTCGTGGATCAATATTGATCCATATATAAGGCGCACCGGATAATAAAGCGCATAGCCAGGTTTTGAAAAAAATGAAGGCTTTTAGATGGGCCTTATAGTGCGGAAAATACAGAATATGTTTTCTTTTAAATATTTTTAAATTTGTTTGTTCCTGCAGGCATTTGAACAGTGAGCACATACTTGATGACAAGAGCACCGCACAGTGTCGTGTGCAGATGCAAGTGGTTCAGCAGTTGGAACTACAGGTTTGTTTTGACAAATTCATAATTTTGATGAGATTTATTTGGAGTGAAATTCACACTGACTATTCTTAACATGGGTGACAGCTGTGGTGCCATGTTGCTTTCACACCATGCCCACAAGCAGAAGTGGAATGTCTATTTCTGCCATGGAACAAAGACAGTGAACTTCTCACCTGCATTGTTTTTTTTAACATAGTTAAAGAAAGATAAAGAGCGGCTTCAAGCAATGATGGCTCATCTGAAGTCATCTGAACCCAAAGCTGCAGCACAGCCAGTAAGTTTTGGTCAATTCACACGTTCACTCTGCCATGTTACCCCGCCCACGCCATTTTCTCTAATGATTAAATCCTGTCGCTTTTACAATTGCAAAATTGCAATGTGTAAATGCACCAAAAAATTCTAGAACCAATCTATTTTGCTCTGGACCAAAGAAAGTGATCTGTCCTGGTGTGAATCCAACCTTTAACTGGGGTCCTGTCTGTTTCATCAAATCATCCTTGAGATGGTTTTAAACCCACACTCGAGTTTAGCATTGTGGCTTGATTAGGGAATCCTCATCTGACTGTATCCAGGTCTTAAGGCGTATTCACACCTGGCCAGTTTGGTCTGCACGAAACCTGAAAAAGTTTGTTGTGAGCATTTAATGGTGGTGTGAATCCCAACCAGCAAACTCTGCTCTGTTGCGTGCCAAAACAGTCCGGACCAAAGTTCCCTATATTGTGCGCAACTGTGCAATTGAGCACTGGTTGCACACTCTCAGCGCACAACAAAACCTATCCAGTGAAATGAACACACTGTGAATTAATTAGATACGGTAAAACCTCTATTTGAACGGCATGCCGTTCTATTTTTCAAACTTTCCCCCGTAGTGCCGTTCAAATAGAGGGTGCCGCTCTATTGTTTGACTAACTGGTCTGAATTTGGAGAAGATGAAGGTAAATTTTATGGATGAAAAGAGAAACCAGGTAACATATGCATATTTATTTAACAAAAGGCACAAATACAAGGCGATTACTGGTAAGTAATTACAAATTCACTGGTGAAAATCGCCTATGACAGTCAATGGCAGCAGCCGATGTGTTAAATGAGTGCTCTTATTGATGTGTTAAATGAGTGCTCTTATTGATGTGTTAAATGAGTGCTCTTATTGATATTTTGATATTAGATATTTAGATCGTTTCAACAGTATTTAGAGCGTTTAAACAGTATTTAGAGTCTAAATACTGTTGAAATGGTCTAAATACTGTCTAACTAAAAGTATACTAATACTTGTATTTGTTTGATAAAAATGACCATCTAATCTAAAGTATTTCAACATTGCAAGATCTCCCAGAGTGAATGAAGGTTCATTGGACTGCTTCAATAAAAACACCATCTGCTATTTAATAAATTGACAGTAGATGGCAGTAGCCGATCAGGCGACCAAAAGACCGGCGACAAAAAAGACGACGACCAAACTTCCGGGCGACCTAAAGACCGCGACCAAAAGACCGGCGACCAATCGACCGCACACGTGAATTTTTATGAACATTTTTGATTGGATACTTAATATAAAAAACGCGATGTAAGTATGTCAACTACCCAAACCAAAGTAAAAAAGAACTGCACTTCTTTTAAGTTGGAATGGTTGTCGGAGTATGTACAGAGAGAAGAACAAGCGGTGAAACTGGATAAGGTCTTGTCTTTTTCACGTGAGAAAAGGTCTGCTCTGCAAGCACATGTGGCGAAGCTAAAGTTGTAAGCAAGTTTTCCTATGGCAAAATATTAACTAAATGGAATCTGGAGTACCTCAAGCGACACATTCAGCAGAACAGAATGAGATGTGAGCAGGACAGACGTGAAAAATAAGGTAAAATCATTTATGGGTAGTAGAAATGCACCTGCTGATGTCAGGTGTGATATTGGTGTGTGGCCATAGCAATCACTTCTGAGGTTGCTCACAACATTGATCTGGACCAAAATCCTGTTGCAAACAAATCAGACAATGGACATTACTGGTGAGAATATGCCCTTGGAGCTCGCAGAGCAATTAATATATTTTCTAAAATACCGTATTTTCACAATTACAACATTTTCTACAAAATGGCAAAGTGCCCTGTGTGCACTAACTTAAAAAATCGGTATATGTCATTCACTGACTTCGGCATAATCTGGGCTGACTGGATGGATTTCTGGGTGTGCCACAGGGGCCGCTGTTTTTTTTTAGTTGGGCTGATGATACAAAAATGAACGCAACAGTAGCAAGAGACACAGAAAGAAACAGGAAAATTAGAAAAAGAAGGGTAGCGTTTTTATTTGACGGAAAACCATTTGTGTTGAGTGGCTGCAGTCTACTGTTGTTTGGCCATTAGATGCTAAGCGACGAGCAACCCAAGCCAAGAAAGCGGCCGTGAATAGATTATTCATACTTGGCCTAATGTGTCTGCTAGCAGTGTTGTGCTAGGACAGTGAAATGGAAACCAGGGAGTCGGGGAGCGAATTGGCTGGACGTTTCATATCGAATACAGTAGATAAGGACTGACTGATTTGGAAATGAATTAACATGAATACACTCTACATTACGACAATAAGAACAACAAAACTCGGTTTTGCTCCAACTACCTTTTTAAAAACATACATGAGCATGCAAGTAAGTGCAAGTTTTATGCTTGTGTTACACCCTGCATTTGATCTTGACACACAGGGGGAAATAATCAGAACAGCGAGATGTTGTTGTTACTTCAATCCAAACTTTTACTGTAATGATTCAACACACCTCCCGTGCCTCAAGCTATTTGCTAAGACATCAATAATCGAATACCGATCTACTTTAACATGCCCCACACTTGCCATGTGGATCCAAGGATCACCAATCGAACACCGATACACACATTCAATCCAAACTCGTCATAGCTTCTTTACATGCAATCGTTAATAAATCAAACACTCTAGCATGTCACACTAATAAATCAAACACTCTAGTATGTCACACTAATAGATCAAACACTCTAGTGTGTCACACTTGCAGCTAGCGTATCATCTTGTCATGTCATATTTTAGTTTTGATGTGCCCAATAACCCGGAGCATCTTGTGTATGGTTAAAAACAGAAATTGTAACCGCAACTGAGACAACGCTTTTTAACACCTTATGGTCGTGAAAATACGGTACCGTATTTTCAAGACCATAAGGCGCACTAAAAAGGCTTACATTTTCTCCAAAATAGACAGGGCGCCTTATAATGCGGAGCGCCGTGTGTGTGCTCCAAAGCCTGACTGAGAGCACTTCTTGCCGACACGCTTCTTATATAGAGAGAAGGCGGGCGTAGGTGGGGTCAGGCATGCGGAGAGGGTGTGTGTAAGAACACGCTAAAGGCACGCCCCTACTAGGTACCTGTATATAGTGTGGGCATGTGTTTATTGCAAACAATTTCGGTTTGGTTTGTTAGGCCCCCCGGAAATGAATAATACAAATAGACACGCTTACGAAGCTCAGTTCAAACTTAAAGCCATCAATTATGCAGGGAAACATGGGAACAGAGCAGCCGTGAGAGAATTTTAGATCAACAAATCCATGGTTAGCAAATGGAGAAAGCAGGAGAACTAGCTTCGCCAAGTCAAGAAGAAGAAGCTGAGTTGATTTGCGACTCCATGCGTGCCCATTGCCCATCTCACAGCAGGGGTGAAAAACCAAGTCACGAAAATGAACTCTGAGCTTGCCGTCATTCCCGGAGGCTTAACTAAAGAACTCCAACCGCTGGACATCGGCATCAACCGGGCGTTCAAAGCAAAGTTGCGAGCGGCATGGGAACAATGGATGATAGGTGGCGAACACAGCTTTACGAAGGGTGGCAGGAAAGCGCCGGGCTTGTTATGCCACTATTTGCGAATGGATTGTGGCCGCTTGGAGTAACGTGTCTGCTTGCACTGTTGTGTAGCCACATGGCAATGTGAGTCACTCCGACAAAGAAGAGAGGGAACCCGGCGTTTTTGATGAATAATTTGGACAATTGTTCAATTCGGACACAGAAAATGGGGACTTTGATGGATTTGTAGTTGATGATTGATCAAAAAACGTGAGTACATTGTAAAATGGCTAAATAAAGTACAACCGAACTCAGTTTTGCTTCCGTTGCCTTTTTAAAAACGTGTTTTAGCGTGTGTCCGTATGTTTAAGCTGCTGTATGTTTAAGCTGGTATATGTTTTGCCATGCCTGGCTGCGTGTATTGGTGCGGTGCGCCTTGTGTGTGTCAAATACAGAAATAGCACTTGTTACTGAGACTGCGCCTTTAAATGCGGTGCGCCATATAGTCGTGAAAATACGGTACTCTTTTTATGTCTTTATAGGGAGCTGTGGGAAAATCTAAATGGGGAAAATTGTTCTTAAGGTTAATTACCTAATTTCTGTCATATTACAAAAAAGACAATTACCGTATTTACTCTCATATAAGCCGCATTTCTCGGACAAAAAATGATGACTGAATCGAGGGTATGGCATATATGCGCATAAAAAGACAAAGTGCACGAAACTGCAAGGTGACAACACCATAACGTCATGACACAAGACAATGCAGCCTATACGGTCATTTATTTCAAAATAGAGAAAAGATACACAGATATAACGCTAAACAAAACTTATTTTGACGTCTACGAATGAAATTAAAGAAAAAAGGGGGAAAAATCACTTGTGCCTGTCACTGCTCGCTCAGGGCGTCGCCATCTTACCTAGGGCGCTGCCATCTTACCTAGTTAAACCTCCTCTGACTGGCCAGACACGATTAGCCTTGATTTTGAAATAAAACAAAATTCCACGGGCGGCCCGGCGGCCTCACAGTGAGGGACCTGGCTTCAAATCCAGGTCGGTCCACCTGTGTGGAGTTTGCATGTTCTCGCCAGGCCTGCGTGGGTTTTCTCCGGGTACTCCGGTTTCCTCCCACATTCCAAAGACATGCATGGTAGGCTGATTGGACACTCTACATTGCCTCCAAGTATGAGTGTGAGCGTGAATGGTTGTTTGTCTCCTTGTGCCCTTCAATTGGCTGGCCACCAATTCAGGGTGTCCCCCGCCTCTGGCCCAAAGTCAGCTGGGATAGGCTCCAGCACCTCCCGCGACCCTAGTTAGGATAAAGCGGTTCAGAAAATGAGATGAAATGAGAGACAAAATTCCACTTTGATTTTTTTTCATTTTATTTCTTGTTCGAAAGTGACAACTTTTGCAGTAATATAAACCCTTGAAATAATTCAGATATTTTGACATTATAAGCAATATGGCTGCCACAAGATCTTGAACTTCTGGTAAGAAAATTTGATTTTTTTTTTCATTAGAAAGCATCAGGTTCTCATCAAGATAGACTTATTTCTTTTTTCAAAATGAATAATTTGATATTTTGCATTTACAAAGACATGTTAACTTCCTTATGATATTGACCATAATATGGTCATGTGTGATGATTTTTCTTAAGATTTTCCCTTCATAGTAATACATTTGTACTCCCTATTAAAAGCCATGAATATGAAGGTGAAAATTGTGAATCAGGGTGCGGCTTTTATGTGAGAAATGGCAAAATGTAACAATTTTAAGGGTGCGGCTTATATTCAACTTAAATACAGTAAGGCTAACTCTCCATAAAAATTGGATATAGACATGAAATTAGAAATGGGCACTAAACCTGTAGTGCACTGTAAATCTACCCTTAGCTGTGCATGCTCCTGAGCTTCTTTGTTTTTCTCCACAGGTGAATCTTGTGCCTAACATCTCCTTCTCCCAGGCAACGCCACCCAAAGGTCCTCATTTAAGCTTGTCCCAGAGTGCCACTACGCCGTCTACACCCTTGACTCCGCTATCCGAATCCCCTTCAGTCCACACCCCCAATGGTGGCTTCAACAGAACCCCAGTTCGCAGGCGGTACAGCCGTTCTGTCAGTCAAGGTTAATAGCTAACATCTACTTCAAGTCCTTGTTCACACGTAGCATGGTATTTTGCAAAAAAGACTACGGTCTTGCTCATCATCCATACACAAAAGTACATTTTCGACAATAAAGACAATTGTTTTTAAAAACTAACCACTGAAAATTTGCCAATTGTGCGGTTGACGGCACGTCATATGTACCTTAATAACCGGAGCTATCCATTTTTATCAGTCAAAACATCATTGCCAACTAAAAATATGTTCTTACATCAGAAATGTGCTTTTATCCGGAGACAATATGTCTAAACTCGTGTAGGTTTTGTCGACACTTCTAGTAAATATTTTTCTTGCTTGTGTTGAGGCATTCCTCTGCATTTGAGAAAAGAGACAAGTAATGATGTGAAGGATGATTCTATTATCTTTGCCGTTCCACGTCTGAAGCAAGTCTCCAACGGCGTATTAGTTCTCTCTGCAGATTCATCACTGCTTTCCTGTGTCAACAGTTTGTCAAAATTTAAAAAAAAAGAAAGATGTGAAACAAAATTGTGACATGTTGTACTATATTCATCCTGTTAGGTGTCAGCGAAGGTACACAAATATATGCCATGTACAGTAATCCCTCGAATATTGCAGATAATGTAGACCAGACGTGACCGCAATAATTGAAAAAGCGCGAATTAGGATCCGCCCTATAATTACTACACGTACTACATGTTTTCGTGGCTATACAAAAATAAAAGTACAATTATCATGAAGTGTATTTATCAAATACCACAGTTATAGGCGTAAGAAAAAACTAAAGTTTTAATGTCTAAATATAATCTATATACAGTACAACCTCGAGATACAAACTTAATTCGTTCCGGAATTGAGCTCGTATGTCGATTTAATGAATCAAATCATCAAAAGCCTTTATTGTCATTATACACAGCTGTGTATCATGAAATTGGTGGTGCTACTCCACAAAGTGCGTTTTCCCAGTAAAAAAAAACATAAATAAGTAATATAAAAATATAAAAAGTCACATCCTGGCAAGGTAACAATGTTCCCAGCCGATGATCTTCTGGGCGATGTTGATCACTCTCTGCATGGCTTTTCTGTCTGCTGCCGTTTTACTCGTAACTCAAATGAACGTTTCCCATAGACATTAACTAAAAACAAATTATTTCGTTCCAACCCTCTGAAAAGACACCAAAAACAGGATATTGGATTGGAAAAACATTTTTATTTGTTCTAATTCGCCATCTATTAACAAAGTAACAAATAACCAGTGGTTTAATAGTACTAAAATGTGTTTAATAGTGCTAAAATTAGACGGATTTCGCGGAGGGGAGAGAGACGGACAGAGAGAGAGGGGGGGTACTTTTTGCACGGCAACGCGCTTGTAACATAACATAAACAAATTTAAATGAACTTCGATTAGGATGCAGACACACTAAAAAATAAGTTTAATCTAACCTTACACTAAACTTAATTCTAATATTGTTTTAAAATTTTATACCTTTCTTCTCCCGGGTTGGCTCTATTTGCCCCACCTCCACCCTGACTTTCAGATGCAACCTATTGAGGGTTGTTTGCTTTTGTATTCCCTTCAAAATATTCCGAAAATGATGCACACAAATGTCCTCACAATAGGATAATGCACGGCCACTTGTCAACGAGAAGTAGTATATACTATTAGCGATCGCTCCGCCATTCTAACGGGAAAAAAAACACTGAAAAAAGGCAACGCATGCTCGTAGAGACATTACACGAGGGAGTTGCGACCAGAGACATTACACGAGGGAGTTGCGGGGAGAGAGACAGTGCCCATGATGTTCTTATGAGCAGCCTCTCACGTCCGCTGTATGCTCGTATATCAAAATTTGTCTCGTATCTCAAGATAAATATTTGTCCGAAATTTTACTCAACGCAAATTGCTCGGATGTCGGGGAACTCGTATGTTGAGGTACCACTATCTAAGAAATTCTAAATACTGTCATACCTCTACTTACGAATGCCTCTAGTGACGAGTTACGAAAGCCCCCAAAAAGTAAATGCATTTCCTCTACTGGGCTCTCATGTCATCGCCTCATTCTATCTAGCTCATATAATGACAATAAATGTATCCAATTCAATTCAATTGGCTGTCTCACAACAACCACTATCCATTTTTCAATATTCTCTCTTCCATACCTGTCCACCTCTGCTAAATACTCCCCTTATTAATGATTGCAATTTCCCTTATTAAGCTATTAAAATCCGTACAAATACAACGAGGCACATATTTTCACACACACAGGGCACACGTAAAAGTAAAAAAAAGTCATGCAAAATAACGCCCCCGGGGGGAACTATTTTAGTGGTGCAGGGCACATTTTCACATGCCTTATTTAATTTAAGACAGTAATAAATCATATCCTTATAATTTTCCCTCATTTTTTCTTGTGTGTTTACTCACATCTTTCATACAAAATTGGGACACTTTGACCAATTTTAAAGGGTTTAGTTGGTAGTTCTGTGAGGACCGTGGAACGAATTTGAGAATTAAGTACACCTCTACTTACAAAATTTTCAACTTGCAAAAAAGTTCTGGAATTTCATAAGTAGAGGTTCGAATGGACTTTATATATTGTACTCAGCAAAAATAGTTCCTCTCTGCTTGATATAAATCCAAATAACAGGTTAATGGGAGTTTTAGTCAAGTCCTCTTACACAGTCCAGACCTTGAAGAGCTGCCCCCTTTCAGCGAAGAACAGCTTCGCTTTTGGGGTGAAACAGTCTAAGAACCAGTGCTTTGTGAAGGCTTTTGTGATCCAGGCTTTCCGATTGCTCATCCAGTAGACATGCAGCAAGGCTTTGTCTTTGTTTTTTTTAAAGCATGAGGATGGTCGAACTTGTAGATTAAGGCTGGCTTTACCATGAAGCCAGCAGCATTGCCACACATGATGATCCGCACGTTCAGTTAATCTTTAAATAAAAATGTCATTGAAGGCATCCTCTTCCAAAAAAGACCATTCTCATCCATGTTAAAACTTGCTCTGGAAATTAACCAACCATTCTCTTGAATTATGTGAGGGAACTCTTCCTCAACGTAGCGTTTTGATGCCTCTTAATCTGCCGAGGAGGCTCACTCGCAGCACTGGAATGAGGGTGAGATTCATCTTCATTATCTTCGTCAGGTGCTAAGCTATCATAAAAGGTATTGGCTTTGGGTCTAATCATGTTGGTATCCAGAGGAAACATCTCCCTACAGTCCAAGGTCCAGACCGATGGGACATTCTCCATTTTAATGATGATTTTATTCCTGGTAGTTACTGAATGTTCGCTTCTTCCTTCTTGATGTCACACGATAGATTCACCTATGCCGAGCATTTAAGAGGCATTTTCGACGGCGTTTTAAAATCCATGCAATGCTGAAGAGGCATAGTCCTTTTGTGCGCGAAGCGAAATTGTAATCCGAAGAAAAGGCACGACACTATTTGTATTATCAGCGTGTTATTCTTCTTCTACTGTGAAATTTCTCTCCATCTTCTGCGCTGAGTGCCACCAATTTCAGTGCCCTAACATCCGCCATTTTTCATCTCCTGTCTTGTGTCAGTGTGGATTTTGACATTTATAGTTTATAGTTTGATTTATTTAATAAGGTACAGCACATATTAAAGATCATATTCATATTCATGTTAATGAACATATATATGTAAGATTCGAGCCGAGGGCAAATTTCCATCTTTAGTCCCTTGTGCAGGTTGAAGGTAAACCATGACACACACACACACACACAAGTAGCAGTTTAAGACTGTGTTGTGGTTGCAATTTTGTTCGTCTAGCAGCCAGGCTTTAAGATGATTGGCAAAGAGGTTCAGAGACAGTAGTTCACGTATGGTAGTGGATTCGAACCCTGAACACCAGAGCTGTGAGGTCATCCCTGAATAAAAATGTTCAGAAAGGCATCCGCTTCCAGAAAAGGGCAGTCTCGTCCATGTCATAAACTTGCTCTGGAAGATAACCATTCTGTCTAATTATTTTAGGAAACACTTCTTCTTGGTCTGCAGATGAGGTTTCTCCATGCAGCGAACCACTTTTAAACCATTCCTCTTGAACTTTTCCATCCAGCCCTTGCTTGCAACAAAATTATGCGGCACTGGTACTTGGCTGAGGCCCGCGTTTATGCTCTTCGTCCGGAGCTAAGCTATCGTACAAGGTCGTCGCTTTGGTTCAGATCATGTTTGTATCCAGAGGAATGTTTTTCGCCTTACATTTTGAAACCCAGACTGATGGGGCATTCTCCATCTTGATGAGGACTTTATTTCTCGTGGTTACCACTCGCTTGGTTTTCCTTGAAAAGGATATTGTGGCCGTCTTTCGAATGTTGGCCTCTTCCTTTTTATGTACCGCATAGTAGCTTCGTTGATGTTGTAATGGCGTGCTACATCGGCATACTTTTTGCCCGCCTTCAGCATGTCGAGCAACTTAACTTTTTGAGTCTCGGTCATCATCTTTCGTTTTTTTCTTCGCCTCAATTGAAGCCTTGGATGATACTGGAAACTTGGGAGCCATTTTCCATGGTGATGTAAAATCCAAACAAAGCTGGAATTCACTCAAGTATGTCCTCTCTCCGTACGCGATGCTAAACACAACCCGATGGGAACAAGAAAAGACCGGGCCGCGACTTTCACAGCTGTATTTATAGTTTTTGGCCCATCCATTCTTCTTCTGCGGTATTTGCTTCTTAGTTGGTGCTTGGAACCAATCATTTCAGCGCAGAAGAAGAGGCGGTGACCTGACTTCCGCATTTTTTTGCCTCCATTTTCACTGCCATTTTTCATCATTCTTCCGGTTGCGAACTTTTTTTTTTTGAATAGCAGAAAAAAATCTGCGAAAGGTGAGGCCTGTATAGTCTTTCTTGCATGATGAGCACAGAATAAAGCTGGTTTAAAATAATATGGTTCTCATTGAAGGAGAGAACGAAAACAATTTTGATCATCTGCAATAAATTGTCAACATTGTTTTAAAATAATAAGTCAGGTGTGACTAGAACCCTGGGAAAAATATACACTCCAACCACTTGGGTGATGGAGTTCTAACATTTAACTCCGGAGTAGCATGCATTATAAAACAATTATTAAATAGTGTAAAGGATCTGTTCAAATTTTCACAAAACCGTATGGTTTCGACTAATATTTTTCCTCCAAACGAGGTTTTGTTGACGTAGCCTTTTTCTGACGTAGAGCTAAAAGACTCACTTCAAAACAGCTGCTACGTGTGAACATAGCCTAATTAGCATTTTCAATCCACCTTTAAACACGTGTTGTTTTTTGACAGATATTGTTGATAACAAGGAGTTCTACCTGAGCACAGAAATTAGGCCTCCATTTACGTATGCTTCTCTCATACGGCAGGTAAAGGCTGGCTGAATTTCATTAAAATGTAACACATTTAATGTTAACTTCCAACAAGGTCCTCCATCTCCTTTAGGCAATATACGAATCGCCGCGCAATCAGCTGACTTTAAACGAAATCTACAACTGGTTCACAAGAAACTTTGCCTATTTCCGGCGCAATGCAGCCACATGGAAGGTGGGATATCATAAAATTTGGCAGGTTTTATGCCAATCACGTGTGTGAAAATTGAATTTTCTGGAATTGTGTAGAATGCTGTTAGGCACAACCTGAGCCTCCATAAGTGCTTTGTCCGCCTTGAGAATGTGAAGGGTGCTGTGTGGACAGTCGACGAGATCGAGTTCCACAGAAGAAGGCCCCAGAAGGCTGCCGGTAATGGGTGAGTTGGCTAATGCCTTGTTGACGTCTCAGACCTGTCATTCCACCGAAATGTTTTTGCGAATACCCGTACCAATGACTTCTGGAGCCGAGCCCTGACAGATTTTTTTTTTTCTTTTACAGATCTGTTTTGAAAAACCAACAAAGTTTAGCCGGGTCTGCTTCCCAGGCATGTTGCGTCAATGGGGATTGTCATCTTATTTGCTATGACAATTCTGATATTTTTTTCCCCCGTTTTGCAGCTTGGAAATCTAGACTCAAACTCCTTCTACAATCCAGGTCCGATGGGCAACATTCCATTGCATTCCCTGCCCCATATTCTTCAAGAGCAGATGAATGGAGCCCTTGCTAATGGATCCGGGTACCAAAGCGACAGCAGTGCGACGCAATCTCCTCCGCAAGCCTAGTATGTGTTACATGCCTGAGTGCTTATTAACCAATTGTCTGTCAGTTAAACAAACCCCGAAACTAAGGAATCACAGCAACAATTTTCCTAGTGTTGTAACAACTGACATTTTACCCCTCCTTCTTCAAATTCTACTCTTACATCCAGTTTCTGAGTAAATTTACAGGAAAAAATGCTCGAAAAGCAATTACTCGCTAAAAAAAAGCAAATTTTCTCCTGTCCAAATCCTGCAAATTGAATCTCATTTTTTGCTCCCATTGCTTTCTCCTGAAGCTTTAGAAACATTTGTTTTTATAAACATAACATTCCAAATAAATACTTTATCAGTGGAACGCAGTGGCGGGCGGTGCATTTTCTGGTAGCGCCTTCAACGTATCAATCCAATCCTCAAAAACTATTTTATGGCTATAAAACCTCTACTGCAGCTACAGCTGCGACACATAAAAAATAATCAATAAATTAATGCACAAAAATGGGGTAAAATCCACTTCCTAGCAGCATTTCATGATTAAATACAAATACTGGAGCTTTTCAGACATTAAAACCAGGCCAGGGGGTGATTTTCCCGGGAAAAGACAGCGATGAACGTCAATGGCGTACGGGCAAACATTGCCCGAAAATGGGGTAAAATCCAGCCAAAAACAGCATTTATTGATTAAATACAAATACTGGAGCTTTTTAGACATCAGAACCGGGCCCGGAGTATCATTTCCCCGGTAAAAAGACAGCAATGAACGTCGATACGTCCATATGTGAAATGACAAAAAATGCACTAAAATACTAAAATTAGGTAAAATCCACTTCCTAGCATCATTTATTGATTGAATACAAATACTGGAGCTTTTGAGACATTACAACCAGGCCAGGGGGGTGATTTTTCCCGGGAAAAGACAGCAATGGAAGTCAATGGTGAAACGCCAAAAATTAAACTGGGGTAAAATCCACTTCCTAGCAGCATTTTGTGATTAAATACAAACACTGGAGCTTTTCAGATATCAGAACTTGGCCCACAATTGAAATATTATTTAGGAATATAGCCATATTTGTAATTTTACTCACCAAAAATCATTTTTACACAATATCAATCCTCCTTTCTTTCTTCCTTCTTTCCTATCGCCATCGAAGCTAATGATGAAAGTCGAGCCTGTCCTGTCATATTTCCGGCATAGTCCGTTTTGAAAATGGCATTAAATCAACACAACAATATACTATTTGCTTGTGGAGCTAAGTTAGCGCGCTGAAAGTGCCCCACACATCATTTTCCCGACTGTAACAGGCTTGCTAGCTTCGGAGTTGACCGCCCTTTCTTAATGATGTCCATTTTTTTCCTGAAAAAGTCCGTCTAGAAAATAGCTTTGTGAGCAAACAGAATTTATTTGTTTTTGCTTCTGTCGGCCATAGTGGGTGGAGTTTGCGATCTCGGCTGCCTCGGTACTGCTTTGGCCCGCCTACTAGCCAATCATAGTTTGTGAAAGCAATGACATGTGCCAGCCAGCAAAATGCTAACGCCTATGAAAAATCATTGTGGGGTTGCCAACTCGAAATCTGATTGGTTAAAAGCAACAGTCTAGTTTAATGCAGCAGAGCCCGCAAGAACTGATTGTGCAGGCTTTGAGGCAGATCTGATCTGGCAACAAATAATGGCTGAGATGTGATTGGTTAAATGCTTCAATATGAAAACACACATCTGTAAGCAGTGCAACCAGGGGGGAAAGCAATGAAAGGAAGCTAACAGACCATTTGGAATAATAAGTACGTATTGATGGACAAAATATAATATGATTCAGATATTTCTTAGACCAGCAGAGAAGGCCTTGAAGGCCCTGACGGCCCGCCACTGGTGGAACGTATACCTGGCCACAACCCTGTTATCATAACTTTTTGTTGTCATAATGGAGAAACCAGTGTCTTACTTGCTGAACTTAACATCAATTTTACAAACCATTGGCTGACATAATATTGGATTTATGTGTGGGTTCTCCCCAAGTAAGTGGGTTTTCTCCAGGTACTCCAGTTTCTTCCCACATTCCCACCAAGCATTGTGGGATTATTGAAGACTCCAAATTTTCCGTAGGTGTGAGTGTCATACCTGTCAACCTCTGCCGATAACTGCCCTTATAAATGATTATGATTCCGACTCGTACGGTGTTTGTAAGGTTTTTGGGGGGTTTGTAAGGGGAATCATAATCATTTATAAGGGCAGTTATCGGCAGAGGTTGACAGGTATGGAGTGTGTGCATTTATGGTTGTCAGTCTCATTGTCTGATCAGAATAATTTACTTATTTGCATAAGTATTAAATCGTGCAATAAAAATGTTACCCTTGATCTGTTAAGATAAGCAAACTGAGACTTAGATTGTTTTTTACCTAGTATTGATGAATATTTAGCAGTAAACAGAAAATGGAAGGCTTATTTTTCATGCCAAAATGTCCAATTCTTGAATAACCCTTATTTGAAAAATGAACTAATTGGCTGCCACTGATATTGATAGATGTACAATCAATCTATTTGACTGGGCCCTCCACTCAAGATAAATTGGACATCTATCCTCCATAAAAGGCACTAAAAGTTGATCATATAATGCCAGCCATTCCCATTCCAATGGATCTGACGTCTGTTTTGTCAATGGTAGTAAATGATTAAACGCAAACGATTTCTTTGTATTCCCACTTTTTTGTGTGTGAAAGCAGCATCAAAGAGGAGCAAGAGGACGAGGAAATCAGTGAAAATTATCCTTATGAATACCCCGAGAGCACAGACGAGCACAGCCACAGCGCCGAGACAAACCGTGACGAAGAACATGGCACCCCCGATCAACTTCGTCTGGACCGCGTGCCCTCTTTCTGACCGTGTTTGACATCTGTGATGACGTATTCCAAAAGAGTTCCAAAAGTAACTGCTTCATCCACATAACCAACCACACTGTTGTTGTGCTTTTATTATTTATCAGTATTTTTTTTGTTTTAAATCTATTTTTAATTCTGTACAGTCAAGTGAGATCACACAAGTTGTCTTTTCTTGGTTAATATCTTTGAAACATGAGGAGCAGAAACCAAAGGAAAGGTAACACTGATTGGGAGCACTTCACACTTAAAAGGAAAAGAAAAAGCGAATATTATTTGATTTTGATTTTAGCCATGTTATCTTTACATTTGTAGAAAGATGATTCCTGATATATTCACTGCCTACGCATATATTTGTATGTATAGATATCATCAGGTGATTCGATAACAGAATGTCTTTATACACGTTGGTATTTTTCACCCCCACCACAAACATTGCTGAATTTGATCAAATTGAGCATGTAAGAGTAGATGATATAGAATTACCTTTTAGTGTAACTATGAAGAATAAATTCAACATGGTAACTCTCAAAGCTGTGTGGGTTTTTGGGTGGGATTGTAAACTTGTTGCTTTGAAAATATTTGTAAATATTGAATGCTTTTATTGTCATTATACAAGTATAATGAGATTTAAAGCTTTCACCACCATAGTGCAAAAATAACAACAACAAACAGACAAATGAATAATAAATAAATAGGTAGTCCAAGTGAGATCTTTAGAGTGGCTTGTTCCGTCTGAAGTCCAAGATGAGTTCCATGGTTTTGGAGACATTCAGCGCCAAGTTGTTGAGAGTGCACCACTCGCTGAGTCAATGGACTCAACAACAAACAAACAAACACACCGATAATCAATACATAGTAATGTAACATAGTAACTCTATACCATGTTTATTCTAACATCAAACATGCTTATAGAGCCACACCCCTCCCTCACCTTGCTGGATCTGACCATCTCTGCCTGTCCCTCACAAGGCCACAAATAAAGATAATAAAAACATGGCCCGAGGACGCCCTTTCTCAGCTGCAGGACTGTTTTTTCCGCACCATTTGGGAACTTTTTGAACACAACCTCCAGGACTACACGGACACTGTACTTTCCTACATCAAAAACTGCACGGACAACGTCACTGTTAATAAACGGATACAGGTTTTTCCTAACCAAAAACCCTGGATGACCTTTGAGACACAGGCACTCATCAAATGCCGTAACACCGCCTTCAGGTCAGGGGACAAGTTACAATACAGTGCTGCTAGAGCAGACCTGAAGAGGGGCATTAAAAAGGCCAAGGCAGCATATACAAGGAAAACTGAGGAGCACATCACAGAAAATAACCCAAAGAAGATGTGGCAGGGAATACTACACATTACCAATTACAATGACAATAATAAGGTGTCTGTTAACGCAGATGCCTCACTAGCAAAGGAACTGAACGTTTCTTTGCCCGCTTTGAGACTGACAAATCGGATTCAGTCTCAACACATCCACCACCCTGCAGCAGTACACTGAAGCTTCAGGAACATGAAGAGAGACAGGTACTGCGGACTGTGAACACCAGGAAGGCTGCTGGCCTTGACGGAGTACCTGGGAAGGTGCTCAAAGCCTGTGCTGACCAGCTGACGGGTTTTCACAAAGATTTTCAATTGTTCCCTGCAACAACCCATCATCCCATCCTGCCTGAAATCTGCCACCATTATCCCTGTCCCTAAAAGGCCAACCATTGACAGCCTGAATGATTATAGGCCTGTTGCACTTACGCCTGTGATCATGAAGTGCTTTGAAAAGTTGGTCGCCCGCCACATCAGGGATATAATCCCTCCCTCAGTTGACCCTCACCAGTTTGCTTATAGAGCAGGGGTCACCAAACTACGGCCCGCGGGCCGGATGCGGCCCGCCGGCACATTTGGACCGGCCCTCTGAACAATAACCAGAGACTCTATCGGATTTTTTTCCTATTTGGCCTTGAAGACTGGGACATTTTAATCTTGTGTTTGGTTCATTGCACCCCTGCTGAGCCCACAAATCATCCCAGTGAAGCGGGGCTTTGCGGAGCCCTGGGACCATCGCGGACTATTCAAGCATATAAAAACTGCAACCTGTTTGAGAACGGAATAATGGCGAAAAAGTTAGGTAAGAGACAAATTGATTCGGAATGCAGGGTATTTAACCTGGATTGGACAAATGATTATTTTTTTATTCAATGCAAAGAAAAGGCTGTTTGTCTCATCTGTCAAGAGACGGTTGCGGTATTCAAAGAATAAAATCTTCGCCGACACTATGAATCCCGTCACAAAGACAAGTACAATAGCTTGCAAGGCCAAATACGAGCAGACAAACTTTCAAAGCGAAAAAGTGGACTACTATCTCAGCAAAATATATTTGTACGCCAAGCTCAGCTGAACCAGGCATCCGTTCGGGCCAGCTTTCGGGTTGCTAAACTGATAGCAAGCAGCGGTAAGCCTTTCACTGACGGAGAGTTTGTTAAGAAATGTATGGATGCTGTCGCGGAGGAGGTGTGTCCCGAGAAGAAAGATGCATTTAATGCCGTAAGTCTGTCGACGAATACAATGACCAAACGCGTTGAAGAAATCGGGAGTAATGTATATGCCCAGCTGCAGCAGAAGACGAAAGAATTTGACTTTTTTTCATTAGCACTGGATGAAAGCACGGACGTGCAAGACAGCGCAACTGCTCATTTTTATTCGTGGAGTTAGCGCAAACTTTGAGATATGCGAGGATCTGGCAGCCCTCCAAAGTCTCAAAGGGACTACAACGGGAGAGGATATTTTTGACAAAGTGTGCCAAACCATGGAGAAGTTGGACCTGGACTGGTCAAAGCTAGCTAGCATCACGACTGACGGGGCTCCTAGCATGGTGGGCGAAACTCGCGGTCTAATGGGACGCATGAACCGGGAGTTGGAAAAAGGGTCTCACCGCCCCGCTACGAGTCCACTGCCTAATTCACCAGCAAGCACTGTGCTGCAAAGTGTTGACGTTAGAGAGATTCTGCTCTGACAACTGAGCTGAACTTTTATTTGTTAAGATTGTGCATGGCACAACAGAAAGTTCATGTTCCATGGCTTTTTTTTCTATGAAGAACCCAGAGAGTTATTTAGTTATTATTTATTTCATAAATAGTGTTACCGTATTTTCTCGAATTTAACGCGCACTCGAAAATAACACGCAGGTAATTTTGGGCCAAAAACATCTGGAAAAACGCAGTAATCGAATATAGTGCGCACCTAAAATTTCCCGTAGTCCTCCGGCATCCTTTGGGCAATTGACGTTCTCTTTCTTACAGATAGGTCGTGCCGTTGCATAAACTTATAGCACCAACATGCAGACGATTTGAAGCCGGAATCCTTGTTGTTTTTTTTCATGATTTTCAGGGCGAGGATACGCAGCTCGACTGTGTTGATGGCACATCCTGCAGCTCTTCTCTCAGCAATCGTTTTAAGAAGTTATTTCTCTAACTCTGGGAACATTGCTTTTCTTCCACGTCCTGATGCTTTTGCTGTTGCTTTTTCTTTCAATAATGAGTCTTTCTTCTTCCTCCAACCACGGATGTTAGCTTCACTAATATCGAATTTTCTTCCAGCTTCTCTGTTGCCCAATTCCTCTGCCACTTTGATGACTTTTCTTTTGAACGCTGCGGTATAACTTGCTCGTTTTGATGCCATGTTGCTTGTACAATGTCCAAAACTGAACTGAGAGAGGGTGAACTGAGACGAGTACGAGGCTAGAGGGGGGCAGTGGTGGTCTCGGCTTTCCGATTTTCGATCGGCTTTACGAGATGACGTAAAACCGAAAATTTATAATCGTACCGAGCGCGGCAGGCTCCGAAAATCAGCCAATCAGCGAGCTGGAATGCAATACAAAATGGACGCTTCCATTTTGCACTACTGACGGTAAGTTCATGGTGTTTTTATGCTGTTACAGGAAAAATATTGGCGTTGACCATTTGTCTCTATCGCCATTCTACTTTCCAGCTTATTAATGCAGGATTGTGATGTTTGTGAGGGTTGACGATCTTTAATATGCGTGTATTTTGAATTCAAAGTTGGAAATTGCACAATGTCCGTGCGTCAAAGTGAGTTTGACAATGCTTTTTTTGATCGAAAATTTGTAATTTATTTTAGTTATTGATTATAACACGCACCCCATCTATTGGAATTAATTATATAGCAAAAATCTGCGTGTTATAATAGAGAAAATACGGTATTTATTTCCTGTTTTTTCTGTGAATAACTCAGAGAGGGTCATTTAGTTATTATTTATTTCATTAATAGTGTTATTATTTGTTTCCTGACTTTTTTTCTGTAAAGAACCTGGAAAGGGTTATTTGGTTATGTGTGGCTTTCTGGAAAACAATAATTTTTTTAAGCTCCCCTACGATCGTCACACTTTTTCTGTTACAAACTGACACCGGCCCCCCATCAGAGAAGGGAAAGGTTATGTGGCCCTCACAGGAAAAAGTTTGGGGACCCCTGTACTATACTGTTCATCCCTCCTGTTGAGACATGGCTACTCCCATGGCTCAATTTGGCAATTACTTCAAACAATGACCGTGGGACGCATGGCTTGTTTGCATAGAGGGCGTTCTTGTGTTTAGTGGCTCCTTGTTTCTCATTGTAGTTTCTCTTTTTCTGGGGCGTGATTTTAACCCTTTGTAAGATGGTTTAGCCTCAATTGAAACGCTTTCACCTTTTTTTGCATATGGAGACAATAAAACCAATATAAAAGAGTTCCCTATGGTCTATGGCATTGCTCGCTGAGCAATAATCTTTTCAATCAATAATGGAGTGGTTGCTGTTTCGTTTTATTACGTCGAAAAGTTTATCACTCCTGGCTTCTTGGCAGCTCACCACCTTTGCTGTCCTATCAGCAATAATCATTCCCAAAGAAAATAAGTAATTAACGTATGAGATATGCGCGCCACACATCTACAAATTGACATTTGTTTTGGAAGTTCAATTTCCGCCGTTCGTCGCCCTAGTCAGTCAGCATGAGTGACTGCCATGCGAGTGGCTGTGATTAACTCTGTTTGCCAAATCTGTAAGTTTTAAGATAAAGTTCTCTTAATTTGTATGCCTTTAAAGCAATAGAAAGCAATGTCATTTGGTTGACATCAATTGTTCGATATTTGTGCAATCCGTAATATTCTAATAGTCATTAATAGGACTCTCGCCAAAGCATATTTCACCCGCTCATGACAAACCAGGGAAATAATGCTTATCCAAAGTCAATTATTTTATCTAAACCAGCCAGGTACAATTTACTTAATTATTTGGATGAATGCCATTTTTGCATGGTTATTTTCATGTTTGATACCATTAAGAACCCAATAATTCTTAAAACTTATGGTCTAATTCGCAAATCACCCCCATATTGCTAACCCATCCAAGGATAGCTAACATCACTGGCTGAGTTTCTATGGCAACCGACTCGTCTCACCCCCACCAAGGAGACAATGTTTACTTAACATAAGAGCCATTCTCTGTAGCTCCCTGTTACCTCAATTAAAACCTACAATAAGTAAATTAGATAAAATAACCTTCTACTAGGCATTTCCTAATGACAAATTTCAGTGTTTAATAAAGGACCCACAAATTGTAACCAATATGTCATAATATTATCAATTTTCTCTAACCAGCCCCTGTCTCTCTCTGTCTCAATCTCTCTCTCTGTCTCTCTCTCCATCTGTCACTCTCTTTCTCTCTCTGTCTCTATCACTCTCTTTCTCTCTCTCTCTCTGCCTCAATCTCTCTCTCTCTCTGCCTCAATCTCTCTCTCTTCGTCTCTGTCACTCTCTCTGCCTCAATCTGTCTGTCACTCTCTCTTTGTCACATCTTCAGCTGCTTTTCCCACACTTTCTTTTCTATGTACTTGCAATAATCTTTTCTTCATGCTTACAAAACTCTTTTCTATTCACTTTACCAAAAATCTTTTCTATTCACTTACTAAAATCTTTTCTATTCACTTACTAAAATCTTTTCTATTCACTTACTAAAATATTTTCTATTCCCTTACCAAAAATCTTTTCTTCAACGATTCCCCTTCTACGCTCATCAAACCCTCCACATCCTCAAATTGGGACATAAACCATGCCTCTCCACCCATCGCGGCAGACACAGGTGTGAAATACGAATTGTATTCTTATATTTACCCTTGCACACTTTTGCACTTTGATGTATTTTAGTCACTAGAATAGAATTTTATTGACACCTATTGGTTAAAACGTGCACTACACCTATTTTTGTACCCCACCCCTTCTATGTGACGTGTTCTACCTCTAATAAAAACGCTGTTGAAGCCGGAGTTGCGCGGGAGGAGTACTTTGAGGAGCGGGAGAGTAGACACATTCTCCAACTTCTGCATTGTTCCCTTCCCCCCCAGCCGACGCGGTTAAAATCTCATTCTTTCTGCCTCGGTGTGCTCTGTGTCCGATTTTGTTTAAGTGTTGGTCAGTAGCTCCAACAACAGGCAACTCCCCACACTACTCATCCGCACATACCCCACATTCGGTAACCCTCCGATCTCTATTCTGCAGTGTGGCAATACCCATCTCCCTTGTCGCTTTCCGACCCATATTTATCACTTACTTAATAGTTTAAACAACAATTCTATTCTAAATTTCCCGAAATTGATCTCAATACTTCGTGATTCATCCAATATCTCTGAACACACCAAGACCACAAGTCCCTGACTTTGTCTTAGTGGAGTCCCTGACTCTATTAACACACCAAGACTACAAGTCCCTGACTTATTCTTAGCGGAGTCCCTGACTTTGTCTTAGTGGAGTCCCTGACTCTATTAACACACCAGGACTACAAGTCCCTGACTTATTCTTAGCGGAGTCTCTGACTCTATTCTCTTAGCGGAGTCCCTGACTCTATTCTCTTAGCGGAGTCCCTGACTCTATTCTCTTAGCGGAGTCCCTGACTCTATTCTCTTAGCGGAGTCCCTGACTCCATTAACACACCAAGACTACAAGTCCGTGACTTATTCTTAGCGGAGTCCCTGACTCTATTAACACACCAAGACTACAAGTCTCTGACTTATTCATAGCGGAGTCCCTGACTCTATTCTCTTAGTGGAGTCCCTGACTCCATTAACATGCCAAGACAACAAGTCCCTGACTTTGTCTTAGCAGAGTCCCAGACTCTATTCTCTTAGCGGAGTCCCTGACTCCACACTACCGCAGTAACAATACTCAAATTATCACACTTCACGGAGACAGAAATCAAAGGGTGACCCTCACGATTTTCCCGTTCTGAACCTGCCCTGTTCCAGGGGTGGACCTGTCACCAGATCACTGGAGCGGCGAGAGAACGTCTGTCGGGTTGACCCTTTCAATGGAGGATGCTGTCGACAGTCTTTATTTTGCCCTTCATCGCGGTCCGTCGTCGCTCCGGCAATTGTTGGCTTGTTGGGTCCCGGGTTTTGGCACCAAAGTATGTTGGGTCTGTAAAACAGCTTCAGGAGCAGGCACAGAAAGAGTGAGACCAATTTAAAGGAAATAAGTTTATTACCAGACTGCATAATGGGGAGAGAGCACCAACAGTTGTGAATGACACAGCCTGTTGTCCTTGCAACTGTCTTCGAATGAACAGTGGGTGAGTCTTTAGATAGGAAAACAGGGTAAAGTTTCTATGACAACGACCAGACTTTGGGCAAAGTCTGATTAATCAGTGTCAAGTCTCTATGACAACGACCAAACTTTGGGCAAAGTCCGATTAATCAGTGTCACGTCTCTATGACAACGACCAAACTTTGGGCAAAGTCTGATTAATCAGTGTCAAGTCTCAATGACAATGACCAAACTTTGGGCAAAGTCTGATTAATCAGTGTCATGTCTCTATGACAACGACCAAACTTTGGGCAAAATCCGATTAATCAGTGTCAAGTCTCTATGACAACGACCAAACTTTGGGAAAAGTCTGATTAATCAGTGTCAAGTCTCTATGACAATGACCAGACTTTGGGCAAAGTGTGATTAATCAGTGTCAAGGCTCTATGACAACGATGTTTCTATACTTATAAAAACTGATACAATATGAACAAGCAATTGCAAAGCGACTTTGTCATCTTACCTTACAATCTTATCTTACACTACTACTACTACTACTACTTTTACATGGCTATTATGTTTGCATGGTTTTGTGCAAATTAAAAAAAAACATTTCGATGTGCTTTATTTCCCAATACATTTCCAAGGGTGCAAAAATGTTTGATCGGCACATCAGAAATTTTGTTAGGGGGAAAATTTATGTTCAAAGTATTTTGATTCATACATTGCCTTGATTCTAAAACAGTTTAATTTATCAAGAAAGAGATTTTAAACAGAAGATGACTAATTACCCACGACACAACACAAATATCATAATAAGGCATTGGCACGTTTAAGTTCTAAGACACAAGAAGTGTAAAGCACAAACGTAATAAATAGATTTCTGTTATTATTGCTAGTGATTTTGAAAACAGTGTTGTCACCATAGCATATTCGGTATGCTACCATCATTCATGATTTCCCCTGATTCTTTGAAATCAACGTATTTATTATCATCTACCCAAAGATAAGTGTTTTTTGTTTCATATAAAAAATCAGTCCAAGGCTGCAAAGAACTTAACACACACACACGCACACACACACATATATACACATTTATACATACACATACAAGGAGAAAGACGTGTAAACGCAGACAGAAAAAACAAAAAAAGCAGCTCAGATTGCATCTGCATGGACAAGATCCTCCAATATGGGGTGCTAACAGCCCTGCTCATGCTCATCCATGCTTATGCTGCTCTCCCGACTGCTGTCCTTTGAGGCATCTGGGGAGACTGAGGAGAGCAAAGGGTCCCCCCCCTGCACGGGTGATACGTTGTCTTCCATGAGGATGTCGTTGAGTTTGGAGGCCGGCCTCCTCTGAACGTATTGGCTGTCGGAGAAATCGTGGTGACCATTGTCTTGCTCCGCCGCACCGGAATTCTCCGGGGTACAGGCGTGATGATGTTGCTGGTGCGTGTGGGAGTGGAGTACGTACAGGTCCTGGCGACAATCCTCGAGAGGGGATTCCTGTTTGATCCTTCGAGCCACAAGGTCAGAGGAGCAGAGGGCCGATGACGTGATGGCCAAGCCATGAGCGCGGGCCTGCATTTCCAACTCCTGTGGACCATATAAACACACAAAGTTTCGCCCTTCTAAGTTGGGAGACTGGAGTTGAATGTCAAAATTTTGACTCTTTTATGAATATCTTCCAGTTATCTTCGTCTTAGATTAGTCTTACTTTTATCAAACGGAAAAGTAATATTTATCAAATTTGTATGACACAGCAAAGAAATATCACATTGCTCAATGTTCATCTAGCAAATACGATACATTTGGCCTCATGTGAGTCTGTCTACAATGGCGGGAATGGACTTACTTGGATGAAACATGGCACAGACCTATTGAACGAGAAAGACTTCATTTTATCAGCATTAGACGAGAGAACAATTGCTTATAGTATTCAGTCAATTTATTGCATTTTACTCTAATTATGAAGATTCTTTGGGAAGAAAAGTCCTCCACATATAATACCCCGATTTCTTTTTTTTTGATGATTCCACAACTGAGGTCCCTTACCGATTTTCACCGTTTCAACTTTTAAACATTCTGCACAATCATTCAACACAGGCTCGATTTTGCCCTTACTGTTAACGGTTGTGACCAAAGCGCAGTTTAACGAAAAAGATTGATTTTTTTTTCTTTGGATTGGCAAAAATAATTACCATATAAAATATTCATAAAATTAAGATGCACAAACAGTTTTTACCAAATGCCACAAGAAGAAAATGCAACACGTCTGAACGCAGCATTAAGGCCATTTAGTGCAGTGAGTGACATTTTCAAGACACACAAAGAAATACATAACCATTAACCACAATTATTCACGTGTCTCTGAAGAGAAGTGTTTTTATGCCAAGAATTGCTACAAGCAAGACAACCAACATAATGTGACCAATCAGGCGAGTTGTGAGTTTGAGTTTGATTTATTTAATAAGGGACAGCACATATTAAAGAACATATTTGTATTCATGTTAATGATCATCTACAGACGCTCCCCTACTTACGAACATTCGAGTTACGAACAACGGTACAGACGAACATGTCTGCAAATTGCATTTATGTCGAAAAATGTTCGTAAGTTCGATTTTGTATTGCGCGCCTTTTTCCGAGTAGTGCTTCTTTCCGCCGCTAATACCGACGCCTGGCGCTGTGAGAGCTCAGCTCACCCAGCATCTACCTTCTTCTGCCCACTTCGTTGCAGTGCGGAAGTGCGTGAACGTATCTCCAGTGCGCAAAGAACCTTTTTCATTTTTATCATTAAATATCTCGTGCATCCATTATTCAATATGGTTGGTGAAAAGCGAAAGGCTTCTATTGAGGTAGGTGAAAGGAAGAGGCAAGCCATTTCATTTGAAATGAGTGGCAATAATAACGAAGCTTGATGCGCATTGCACGGGAATACAACTAGAATCGTTCGACCGTCAGTACCATTTATAAACATAAAGATCGAGCAGCAGGACCCAAATATTGAACGTTGCACAAAGTTTGCAAAACAATTGAATGATGCCATACAGTGCTACCACATCATTTATGATGAAAAAAAGAAAACTGCAATCGTCATTAGATAGCTTCTTTCGGCCAGTTTCTAGTAAATCTCTCTCTCTCTCTCTAATGTATGTATACAGTACTGTATGTATTCTCTCCATTTTATTAAATGTTTTTTCAGTACAAACCAATGCGTGTTACTTATACAAGCCTTAAACATACAAATGCACTTATATAAACCTTCAATATACTTACATAGGCTTTAAACATAAATTATAATACAAAATATAGCACTGAGCAACTTACGAACAAATTCAACTTATGAACAATCGCTCGGAACCTAACTCGTTCGTAAGTAGGGGAGCGTCTGTATATGTAAATATGTAAGATTGTAGCCGAGGGCTAATTTCCATCTTTAGCCCCCTACGTAGGTTGAAGGATAATTAGATAGAGTTCTATACCATGTCTAAAAATCAGCAGATTGCAGAAAAATGATTTACCACCAACCACCCCAGTTCAATACGTCTAAAGCCGTTAAAGGAAACCAATGAGTAAGTTGTGAGAGTAACTAACTAATTGTTCAATGAGATAAAGGCATGAAAGAAAGTAAAACAAAAAGGATCATAGTGCTTCCTATACCTGTATCCTCAACATGAGATGTCGATTGGCATTTTCAAGCCTCCTCTGACAGTTCTCCAGCTCTTTGGACCTTTGTTGCTCACGTTGCAGTTTCCTGATGTAGTCCACGGATGCCTTGAGGATGGTGCCCTTGTTCCAACGCATATCCCTGAGAAACACAGCCAACCATAAACCGTGTGCTTTAGGCACTTAAACTCAATGGCTGCCATTGAAGCTGTCAGTGAATGATCGCTGCCAGGCCTCTCAGTCAAATTAAGTTGGATGTCTATCGCCGTCAATGACAGCCAATGAATATGATTCAGATGCTATTGAAATTTAGCCGAAAATATTGCTGATCTGGCGTGCAGCAAATTGATTCCTCCTGTTCAGACGATGTTCCTATGTAACCCGTACTTGTTTGACTCTGAAAAGTTGCAAGTTTTTTTTAAACAGCTTTGACGCTGAACATTACAGGATGATGTCTAAAATTAGAGAGATCCTGAGGGTCCAAGGCTCCTATTTATTTCCCTTAGAGATCAATTTGGTATATATATATATATATATATATATATATATATATATATATATATATATATATATATATATATATATATATATATATATATATATATATATTTATATATATATATATACATATATATATATATATATACATACACATATACATATGCATATGCACCTTTTTGCACCGGTGAATCGTAATATAACATAAAAAAATTAAATGAACTTGGATTACGATGCAGACACACTCAAAAATAAGTTTAATCTAATCTTACACTAAACTTAATTCTAATTTTGTTTTACATTTTTATACCTTCTCCTGGCCGGGTTGGCTGTTTGCCCGGCCTCCACCCTCACGTTCACTATCGAAGGGCTGTTTGCTGTTGTATTCCCTTCAAAATATTCCGAAAATGATGCAAACAAATGTCCTCACAATAGGATAACGCACGACCACTTGCCAACGAGAAGTAGTCTTGAATTAGCGATCGCTCCGCCAATGGGAGCTAACAGGCTAAGGGGGGGAAAAACCACTGAAAAAATGCAACGCTCCACTCAGTGCTCGCAGAGACATTACAAAGAGGGAGTTGCGACCAGAGATATTACACGAGGAGTTGCGGGGGAGAGAGTCAGTGCCCCTGATGTTCTTATGAGCAGCCAACGAGAAGTAATATATACTACTCGATCGAATTAGCGATCGCTCCGGCATTCGCGCTGAGTGACGGAAAAAAACACAGAAAAAATGCAACGCTCCGCCCAGTGCTCGTAGATATCTGTTATACACGAAAGAGATGCGGTAAAAAAGACAGTGCGCTAGAATGATAAACAGCCTCTCATGTCTTGGCCACCTGGCTTTCTCGTATCTCGAAATTTTTCTCGTATCTAGAGATAATTATTTGCTCGAAATTTTACTCGTATCTCGAAATGCTCGTATCTCGAAATGCTCGTATGTCGGGGTGCTCGTATGTCGAGGTATATATATATATATATATATATATACACAGTAGTACCTCGACATACGAGCACCCCGACATACGAGCATTTCGAGATACGAGTAAAATTTCGAGCAAATAATTATATAAATATATATATATATATATATATATATATATATATATATATATATATATATATATATATATATATATATATAATATATATATATATAATATATATAATATATATGTATACAGTGGTACCTCGTCATACGACCGCTCGTCATACAAAATTCTCGTCTTACGGCGGAAATTTCGATCGAATAATTCGCCCGTCATGCGATTAAAATTTCGTGATGCGACCAAGCCAGGTGGCCATGGCACTGTCTTTTTTGCATATCTTTCGTGTATAACAATATCTACGAGCACGGAACGATTAATTCAGACGAGTTTCTCCTACGACCAGGAAACGCACAACGCGCATGCGCGGGCAAAAAGAGGGCTTTCTGGGTAATGAAGTATACTCGTGCACACAACACCCATAGGCATTGGCAACCTTTCTCAGAATAAAACTTCATTACCCACAATCAATACGTGGGTAAGATCAACTATTGTATTTCCTGTTATTCTTTCTAAGGAAAGAAGCTCCCGCGATCGCTCTTTAAAGACTATTTCTCGTTGGCAAGTGGTCGTGCGTTATCCTATTGTGAGGACATTTGTGTGCATCATTTTGGGAATATTTTGAAGGCAATACAACAGCAAACAGTCCATCGATAGCGAACGTGAGGGTGGAGGCGTGGCAAACCGCCAACCCGGAAAACGAAGGTAACAAAAGATTACAACAAAATTAGAATTCAGTTTTGTGTAAAGTTACATTAAACGTATGTTTGAGTGTCTGTATATATTAATCCAAGTTAATTTAAATTAGTTTGTTCCGTTTACGAGTGCGTTGTCGTGGAAAAAAACGAACCCCACCACCCCAAACCTCTCTGTCTCCCGTCGGTGAAATCTGCCCAATTTTAGTTAGATTAAACACAATTTATTACTATTGTACTATTATGTGTTACTTTGTTAATAGATGGCGAATTAGAAGAAATAAAACATTTTTTCCAATCCAATATCCTGTTTTTGGTGTTTTTTCAGAGGGCTGGAAAGAATTAATTTGTTTTCCATTCATTTCAATGGAAAACGTCCGCTCGAGTTACGAGAATCTTGTCATACGATCTCAGTCTCGGAACGGATTACGATCGTATGTCGAGGTACCACTGTATATGTATATATATATAATATTATATATATATATATATATATATATATATATATATATATATATATATATATATATATATATATATATATATATATATATATATATATATATATATATATATATATATATATATATATATATATATATATATATATATATATATATATATATATATATATAAATTAACTGCACAATTAGTGCTTTTGCCACTAACTGGTAATATTATTATTGTGGGACCAGTCCAGCTCTGAAAACTTTTGTAGATAAAAGTAATAACTTACGGGTCATTTGATTTTGGAATTAAAGTTCCCAGTTCCTTAATTCGATCGTTGATGTTAAAACGCCGTCTTCTCTCAACTGCGAGAAAAATGTGGATTCTATTAAGCATACACCTCTTTGGATGTCTGCGTAAATCTGAACCAAAGAGCACCACTTACTCAAGTTATGGTTGTCCTTCTTCTGTCTCTCTTTTGCAAGAGCCCTTACTTCAGCTGCCGGGAAACAAAAGGTCAATACATTTCCAGATGAGATAGCACTAGCATTTACAAGTCACAATCACACATACCAACAGGAAACCCCTCAGGCCTCTGATAGTTGTCGAATTTGCCGCATGACCCAGATTTGTCCAACATTTGCATTACAGATGGTGATTGTGACGCTGAATGGCAGATAAAGTTGTTTTCAGAATCATGATGGACTGAAGATACACATACAATTGTTCTTATTTCCTCTCCATACATTTCTGTATAATACAATGCAATATTATTGTTTACCCGGGAAGTAGAACTCATGGTACCCGGACGTTTGGTCGGCGGACACTTGGTCCCCGGACGTTTGGTCGATGGGACGTTTGGTTGACGGACAGTTCGTCGAATGGACGTTTCGTCGAACGGACGTTTCGTCGAACGGACGTTTCGTCGAACGGACAGTTCGTCGAACGGACAGTTCGTCGAACGGACGTTTCGTCGAACGGACGTTTCGTCGAACGGACGTTTCGTCGAACGGACGTTTCGTCGAACGGACGTTTCGTCGAACGGACGGTTCGTCGAACGGACGTTTCGTCGAACGGACGTTTCGTCGAACGGACAGTTCGTCGAACGGACAGTTCGTCGAACGGACAGTTCGTCGAACGGACAGTTCGTCGAACGGACAGTTCGTCGAACGGACAGTTCGTCGAACGGACAGTTCGTCGAACGGACAGTTCGTCGAACGGACCGTTCGTCGAACGGACAGTTCGTCGAACGGACAGTTCGTCGAACGGACAGTTCGTCGAACGGACAGTTCGTCGAACGGACAGTTCGTCGAACGGACAGTTCGTCGAACGGACAGTTCGTCGAACGGACAGTTCGTCGAACGGACAGTTCGTCGAACGGACAGTTCGTCGAACGGACAGTTCGTCGAACGGACAGTTCGTCGAACGGACGTTTTGTCGAACGAACATTTGGTCGACGGATTCGCCGCCGGACATTTCGTCGAACGGACGTTTCGTCGCCGGATTCGCTCGCTCTCAAAATTATAATCATGAGAGAGAGAGAGTTTACTGTTGAGTGATCAACCAGGTAATCTCTCGCTCTCAAAATTATAATCATGAGAGAGAGAGTGAGATTTTAATTGTATTGACAATGTAAGAGCATTCATATCTAAATATCTAATATCAAAATTATCAATAAATTGCGTATAATCATGAGAAAGAGAGAGACAGAGAGTTTACTGTTGAAAGGGATCAACCAGGTAATCTCTCCCTCTCAAAATTATAATCATGAGAGAGTGAGTTTGTAATTGCATTGACAATGTAAGAGCATTAATATCTAAATATCTAATATCAAAATTATCAATAAGTTGTGTATTATTGGCGTGTGTGTACATGTTATTCGTCGCCGGATTCGCTCGCTCGCCCCGCCCCTGGATTCGCTTGTATTGGCGTGTGTACATGTTTTTCAAACTACGGCCCGCGGGCCATATACGGCCCGTTAGGCTTTTTAATCCGGTCCTCAATAATTGTGAGAGCGAGAGATTACCTGGTTGATCGCTTTTTTCCCCCGTTAGTCATTGTGAATGGCGAGGCGATCGCTAATACGAGAGTTATATATACTACTTCTCGTTGGCAAGTGGTCGTGCGTTATCCTATTGTGAGGGCATTTGTGTGCATCATTTTCAGAATATTTTGAAGGGATTACAAAAGCAAACAGCCCCTCGATAGGTTGCATTTGAAAGTCAGTGTGGAGGCGGGGCAAATAGAGCCAACACGGTAGAAAAAAGGTAAAAAAAGTAAAACTAAATTAGAATTAAGTTTAGTGTAAGGTTAGATGAAACTTATTTCTGCATCATATTCTAAGTTCATTTAAATTTGTTTATGTTGTTACGAGCGCGTTGCCGTGCAAAAAGTCTCCCCCCTCTCTACCTCCTCCGCGAAATCCGTCTAATCTTAGTCCTATTAAACAAATTTTTGTACAATTGAACCACAAGTTATTTGTTACTTTGTTAATAGATGGCGAATTAGAACAAATAAAAATGATTTTCCAACCCAATATCCTGCTTTTGGTGTTTTTTCAGAGGGTTGGAACAAATTAATTTGTTTTTAGTTCATTTCTAGGGGAAACGTTCGTTTGAGTTACGAGAAAATCGACATACGAGCTCAGTCCCGGAACGAATTAAGCTCGTATCTCGAGGTACCACTGTATATTGTCAAGCTCATATTATATAAAACAGCGGTCCCCAACCTTTTTCTCACCACCGGTAAAGCTCTTTCTATTTTCTCGCATACTGGCTAATGTGGAGGGCGACAACTTAAGAAAAAATTGTGTGGGGGTGGGGTCTGTGCACAAACGACACCCATGACAGGAAAAAAATAAGTCCCAAGCATAATAGCAATTATTTATGATTATCATAACAACTTTTCTAATTTCAAGTAGGAGGGTGAGATTGAAAACGTTAATATTTTTTACTCTGATACCGGTCCACGGACCTGGTTGGAGACCACTGATTCAGAAGACATATATATTATTCATTCATTTCCCATACCGCTTATCCCCAACATGATCACAGGGGCTGCTAGAGCAGGGGTGGCGAACACGTGGCTCTCCAGCCGCATGTGGCTCCTGACCAAAATGAATGCAGCTCTTAACTTCTTATCATCTTTTCTATATACTGTGGCTCTTTGTCTCGTTTCATATTTCGCTTTTTTTCTCTCTCTTAAAACACACTCAAATTCGTCAGGGCCCACTAAAAACAAATAATAAATTATAATACAAAAATAATTTGACAGATTGGTGCTTTTTTATGCTGCTTCTGACGTAAGAGACCACCAATTATCTCCACGGGTTGCGTCTAATGCTGGGAAATTAAACATTTTGTCAGATCACTGGGTGGTGCGGCTCTATGTCTCTACAGTTTAAAACTTTTGCTCTTGTTCGCATCCCTGTGCTAGAACATATCCCAGCCAACTGTGGGCAGCAGTCAGGGGAAACCCTGACTTGACTGAATTGAATTGAATGTGTTTATTGTCATTATACAAGTATAATGAGATTTAAGGGTTCACCATGAAGTGCACTCATAAATAATCAATACATACGTTATAAATAAATAAGTAGTAAATATAGATTAGTAAATATAAATAAGTAGTCAACATAGATAAGTAGTCAACATAGATAAGTAGTCAACATAAATAAGTAGTCAACATAGATAAGTAGTCAACAAAAATAAGTAGTCACATAAATAAGTAGACAGCCAATTTCAGGGCACACTTATACCAATTTAGAGTGTTCAACCAGTCTACCATGCATATTTTTGGGATGTGGGAGGAAACTGGTCTACCTTGAGAAACCCCAAGCAGGCCTGGGGAGAACATGCAAACTCCACACTGGAAGGTCGGAACCCACTGGGGATTGAACCCTCAATCTCACAACTGTGAGGCAGACATGCTAACCACTCCCCACTGCCCGTATATTAAAAAAAAAAAAAAAGTCCAGGAAAAAAGAAAATCTACATTTTAGCATTGTGTCTGTCATTTGTAACAGCCAACCACCTGTGTCCTGTTACCTGTTTTTCTAACTTAGCATGTTAGAACATAATAACGGTGTGACGTCTGCCTCATGTGAGAATTAGCCCTGGTCTCCCATCCTCTAGATAAGATGAAGCATTGCACAATTGTCCTAATCGACTGTATACTAGGCCCGGTGGGGCGAGTTAGCGCGTCGGCCTCACAGCTCTGGGGTCCTGCGTTCAAATCCAGGTCACGTGGGTCTGCGTTGGTTTCCTCCGAGTACTCCGGTTTCCTCCCACATTCCCCCAAAAAACATTCAGGGTAGGCAGATTGGACACTCTAAATTGCCCCTAGGTATGGTTGTGAGTGTGCATGGTTGTCCGTCTCCTTGTGCCCTGCGATCGGCTGGCCACCAATTCAGGGTGTCCCCCCCCCCCCCCCCCTCTGGCCCCGGAGACAGCACCCCCTGCGGCCCTAATGAGGATAAAGCGGTTCAGAAAATGAGATGAGGTGAAACTGTATACTATGCCTGGACGATAAATCGATAACAGTAATTATCGTCATATAATTTTTGTCAACAGAAATAATAAAAATGTTTGATAAAAATAAATCTAAGCTGTAATTACACCAACAAAAACACACAAAAATGGGGCCACTGATGCGGCGTGAACTCTAGTTCAGGAGACGCAAAGATGATGAGGAACAGCTAATCATTTGTCAGGGATTGTTAGGAGCGCCCCGTTTTGTCCCTCCTGGCCTGCCGTAGAAGGAGAGCAGCTGGACTCTGTTGATGACTTCCCGAGTTAGTATTTAAACACCAATTAGTTCTATTATTATTGTCGGATCGCTCCTGCAAGCTCCTGCACAATTCCCGAATTGTCCCTGGAAATCACTGCGTGGATTCAGTAGCCATGCAGCCACGCTACGTTTCTCCTCGATCCCTCTCGTTCTCCTGTTTCCTGTTTGGTATCGCTTTCGTTTTCACAAGTCCTCGTTGTGTTGTAAGATCCCTTCTGAGTTATTAAAGATGTTGCTTTGAAGCTAATACCTCGTCAGATCCTACTTCCCCGCGCCTGGGTCCGAATCCATTCCCGATCGTGCCACGACGACGCGGCGCGATCGTAACAGGGATAGTGGTAGAGCAGCGCACACAGATTATGAAAGTGAAAGCAGTACAGCCAAAATTAGCAATTGTGAGATGCTGGACAACACCAAGCCTATCCCCTAAAAGATCCAAGTGAGATCTCCCTGTCGTCTACTTTATCTGCATTTATGAATGCATGTGAAGCACACTGAGAGCTGCGAATCCAACAAACCACCCAGAGCTGCCACCCAGGAACGTGGCGCCCTACGTTTTTCATCCAGTCGGAGATATTCGCACTGCCCCACACCTCCGGCTACCCCCTGGATGAACTAATCCGCGTTCCAGTGACAGCTCTAGCGCTGCTGAGGGTAATCCTCAGGCGCCTGGGCCTAACAACAACAACAACAACAACCTCGGTAGCACTCTCACATCACATCGTCCCAATCCCTCAAGCCTGCAGTTATTGTTGAAGACATCAGTCCACATGACTCTTAATTCTCCCTCTAACGTGAAAACAGCTTGTATGAGAAGAGGTTATTGATTGGCTAAAATTGGGCAAGATGTCAATCAAGGGAAGCCAATAAGTGAAATTATGATAAGGTAGGGCGGCTTTTAATAGTCTGGCTCTTCTAAACACAGACTCTGAAGGCATTTCTCTCTTTTCTAAAAATGTCGCTTAAATACATCTGCACAAACAATAGCCTTATTGAAAACGTCCTAACCGATTTGACCTACTGTACAAGACAGCCTGTAATTCTTTTCTTACTTGATATAAAGGAATTCCCCCATTTCGTTCAAATTTTTGTTACAAAAAAGCGTTAAATTCATCCAATTTCATTTTATTTGAGATTGGCTGGCCACCGATTCAGGGTGCTCCCCGCCTCTGGCCCCGAGTCAGCTGGGATAGGCACCAGCACCCCTGCGACCCTAGTGACGATAAAGCGGTTCAGAAAATGAGATGAGAGATGAGATATTTTTTTTGTATTATTCAATTTACGTAGTTACTTTTATAATTGAATAACATGCAAAAGAATGTATTTACCCTTTCACAGAAGAGGGAAGTTTCAAATTTGAAAGACAAAAGCTGTGATGGTTATCATGATCATTATCAATATCGATTGATAAAGTTTTTTTTTTACCATGATAACATTTTTATCGCCCGGGCTTACCATATACTCTTTAAATCTATTACCTGAGTATTCCCTTTTGATGTTGGGCAAGTTGGCAGGACAGGAGTTGCTGATAGGAAGTCCTTGTTGTGACATAGCCTGATTTCCATATAGGTCCATGAGGTTGGCAGGCACTGGGATCTGGGGCACACAAAGAGAAAGATAAATGGGCAAGATGGCTGGTAGTTCATTTTATGTATCTCCTTTAAATATAACTTCCTAGTGTAGGCAGTTAGAAATTTACCGTGTTAGCCATTTGAAGTCCTGGATCCATCAGACCAAGGATATCATCACTGTAACTGGACTCCAGACTTATAATGTCGTCGATTACATCATCCATCTAAAGCAAAAGGATGCGATTCAAGTAAAAGTTCATGCATTCATTTGAAATGGACAGAAAAAGAGCAGGAACCTCTTTCTCGCAATTTGAGTTCAGGGTCAGTAAGGCCATAGGGCTGTTGGGGGCGCTGTTGTCCAGCCCTGGCGGCATACCCCCGTGGTCAGAGGACTGGTTGGGGCAGGTTGAGCTCAGTACCTGTGAGCTAAGCTTTCCGAGGTATTGTTTGACCTGCTGCTGCTGGGACCGCTGGATGTGGTACTTGGTCGGATTCTCCAGATAAGTCTGCACCTGTTGAACACCAAGAAACACCATATATGATTTTGAATGAAAGGTATACAAATTAAACTCACCTGGAAGACTCAGGATTGAGATAGTTTACATCAGGGGTGCTCAAACCTTTTTGCTTCAAAATCTACTTTTCAATTAGCCAACCTCCTGCGATTTACCTTGTTCCAGCAGCCAACCTCCAGGGGGGTTTCGACACAGAGGTTGGATGGAGGGCAGTTCAGATGGGTCTGATTGTTGACCTTAAATGAGGCCGGTGAGGCATGTAGTTCTTTCGATGTTTTTTACATATTCTGCCTCTTATGTAAAAAGACAACGATTGTTGCAGTGTGCTAGAGCCAACTTTGGGCAAAAGGCAGACTACATCCAGGAAAGGGTCGTCAATCAACTTGTCAAAAGACGGACATTTAGCCGCACTCATAATGCCACCACATCAAAATCTAGCAAATGTGGCATTATATCATCAGTGACTGCTTTCCACAGGGCAAAACAATGTTAGCACAAATGCAAATACCAACACAACCAAAGATGTGCATACCACTAAACACATTAATCCAGGAGGATTTTTAATACTACAACAAGCCAGTGTATGAATAATATTGTGAGGCAGTTATCTATAATCTTTATAAAGCGTGATTTATGGATGGGTGTGTGTGTATGTTAAGATTCTTTCGCTACGTTTGTCCAAACCGTGCAACGTAGAGAGTTGAAATTTTTCATGGTGGCCAGAAACGGCTGTCGGATCCTAATAGATTAGTGATTCAATTTCTTCACGTTCTCTAAGTGCGTAAACTCAATCTTTTATTTGTTAAAGCTGAAAGCAGAGTTGATGTATGAATCGTTTTTACATGATGTGCCCTAAATGCACCGCGTGGCTGATTGGTCATAAGGTAGGACGCCTTTTAGGTCATTTAATAACGTCATTTTCGGAAGAATTTCTGCCAGCGAGTTTCCAGGTGCTCCCCAAAACACTTTTTTTCCCTGTCGTTATGGTAACTCGTCGAGACACGATGCTGCTGGCCGCGCTGACCCAATTTAGTTGTAAGGTAGGAAGCCTTTCCACGTCATTTTCGGAAGAATTTCCTCCAGCGAGTTTCCAGGGGCATACAAACACACCCACCCACTAACACATCTATCCATAAATCACGCTTGATAAGGATTATAGATTAAATAAAGCGTGATTTATGGATGGGTGGATCTTTTATGTTAACATTCTCCTTCTCACAACAACATTAACCTTCTCTAAGTGTGTAAACTCAAGCTTTGAGCATTTTCAAGGATTATCGATGAGTATGCCTGACCAGAAATATGTTAACTTGTTGCTCTCTTGTGGTAGTTTTAAGCATTACACTCTGCAGATTCAAAAAAACCGTAACTTCTTCAGTGCACACCCCAGTGCTTCCGCTTAGTCATTTCCGCTTGATGTTAGTTGCATGAACTACGCAACAGCACCGGTATATTGTGAGTTTTTATTTTCGTCATATTTTCACTTTGGTAATTGAAATTTTACTTTCTCATCTAATTTTTCAAAAGAGAATTTGTTTTTATAACGCAACAACTGTCTTTTGGCTCTAAACAAGCAGGGGGGGCGACAAAGCCGGGCCTCCCTGATGGTTTTTAACAAGTGCAAGCAACACATCAACAAAAACGGTTGTTAAGAGGAAAAGTAGCTGTGCTGAAGGGGGCTCTATAACTTCCACTCACTGCTTCAGTTTTATCCGAACACAATAGATAAGGTAATTACATTAAAAACTTCAATTGTCAACCTCATTGACAACATGAATGAAGAACAAACATACCTCATTAGGGGTAAGCATCTCAAGCATTCCAACTCCTATTTACAACATATCCAGTCTAAGAAGAATATTGAATTTTAGTGTCCAACTAATAACTTAAACAACGATGGCCCCGACAACGCTTCTTTTCCCAAGAGTGATATGGCTGCGAAACCACTGCCCAGTCTTTAAATGCTGAGGAAAAAAAACTTACATTAGTTATGCTTGTTAGAGAATGCTGGCGGAGACAATGAGCCTTTTCAAATTTGGGTTGTTTCATGTAAAAACTAAAGTTATGCCTTTATGGCGTATCACTTGATGTGTGGCTGCTGCCTTAACAGTTAGTGCCTTTGTTTGGCGAGGGCAACCTCTTGGGCTGAAACCTGCTTGGGGCCTTTACTTGGGCCCATCCAGTTGTTTAACCCCGTGCATGCTCAACAATCGAGAACACGTCTGCACAGCATACAAATTAAGGCCTATTCTACGGTAACTTTGGTCTCCATATCCATATCATCAGTTCCTCCGTGTCTAACTTTATTTTTTTTACTAACGGAAGCCGTCAACAACCAATAAAACATTTGCCTCTTCTCTTTGTTGATGCTGTGCAGTATTTGCTTTGATTAGGAACTGCCTTATATGTGTCGTAGCCTGGAGTTGAACTTTCGGGTCCCTCTGTCACTGTTTAGGCTACAGATACAGGCTACAAGACCAAAAAAATTATACATATTATGACAGGACAAATAAGGGTCTCAAATTCAATTCATCAAAGTGCTGCTAAAAATTGTGCAGGGTGGGCTGCAGCAAATATATATTACAGCTATAAGCATGTCAAAAGACTAATGTATTCATATCTAAATACTATAATATACGTAAAAATGTAACTACCGTAGTTTCACACATTGAGGGGGGACTTAAAAGTCTTCTCAAAAATGGTCAATGCGCCCAATCGGTCGGTGCGTTTTGTCTGTGCACTAAACTCAATTTTTGTATGGCCCTGACCGCTTGAGTGACTGGTTTTATTTCTTGCCGGCATGCTACTTATTGCGATCAACCCAGTGGGCGTTCACCCTAAAAATAGCCTCCTTGCGCATTTCAAGCATTATGGTAAATCCATTCAAAACATCCCAGGGAAGTGGCAAGGCATTTGACTTCCGTGTGCTTGCAGCGCTTTTAACCATCAAAAACACTCAATACTTAAAGAAACACCATATCAAAGCTATACAGAGGAAATGCCTGGCGTGAATGACAACACAATTCGGGTGTGAACGCTTGGAAAATGGACTGAAGCCATGGACCGAACACAATTTAACAGCTTTGCTAACAGATTGCTATCAGATTGCTAACGGATTGCTAAAGGATTACTAACGGATGGCCAACATTTTAGTTCGGGCAGGTAGCGTCGCACGAGTTATGTGACGATTTGGAATGAATTTTCATTGCCGATATAACAGCGAGGAGAATCAAAGGCTTGGGAGTGATGCATGTCGCGAGTTACAATGGATTGTGGATGACTGGGCTCAAGTGTTGTCCAGCACTGTTCGAGCTTTCGCCAAAGCTGTAATCAAGTTCCCGGAATAGACAACTCTGACTGACAGTGGAGCCTAGCATGATAAACGCTGAACTCTTTATAGCAGTGTACATTTGACCTCAATAAAGCATTATCAAACTTAGTTTTGCTCGTGCCGTCTTTAAAAAAACAGCTAGTGCCAAGCCTAACATACGCTAGCAGCTAGCATAACATTGGCTAGCAGATAGCATAACATACGCTAGCTCCTAGAATAACATTGGTACGCTAGCGGCTAGCATAACATACACTAGCGGCTAGAATAACATAGGTACGCTAGCGGATAGCATAACATACGCTAGCCTAGTGTCATGCTAGCGCCCTATCGGACGAGGCGTCCAATGTATTGATAAAAAACAGAAAATATACCCGCAAATGAGACTGCGCCCTATCACACGGTGCGTTTTATAGGTGTGAAAATACGGTACATTAAATAATGTGCTTACATTGAAAATAGTTCCTCTCCGCTTGATATAAATCCAACAGAAAGAGGTAAATGGGAGTTTTAGTCCAAGTCCTTTGTCTTCATGTGGCCATGGGTCCATTGTCCGCGAAATTCGCAGGATTACTGTACTCGCCTGACTAAACATCTCATCTCATTTTCTGAACTGCTTTATCCTAATTAGGGTCACAGGGGATGCAAAAGCAAACAACCCTCGATAGGTTGCATCAGAAAGTCAGGGTGGAGGCGTGGCAAATAGAGCCAACCCGGGAGAAAAAAGGTATAAAAATGTAAAACAAGATTAGAATTAAGTTTAGTGTAAGGTTAGATTAAACTTATTTTTGAGTGTCTGCATTGTAATCCAAGTTCATTTAAATTTGTTTGTTATGTTACGAGCGCATTGCAGTTCAAAAAGTCCCCCCCCCACTCTGTCCCTCTCTCTCTCCCCTCCATGCAATACTGTTAAACAAATTTTAGTACAATTCAACCACAATTTATTTGTTACTTTGTTAATAGATGGCGAATTAGAAAAAATTAAAATGTTTTTCCAATCCAATATCCTGTTTTTGGTGTTTTTTCAGAGGGTTAGAACGAATTAATTTGTTTTTAGTTTATTTCTGTGGGAAACGTTCATTTGAGTTACGAGTAAATTGACATACGAGCTCAGTCCCGGAATGCATTAAGCTTGTATCTCGAGGTACCACTATACAGTAATACCTTGAGATGCGAGCTTAATGCGTTCCGGGACCGAGCTCCTTATGTCGATTTACTCGTATCTCAAATCAACTTTTCCCATAGAAATGAATTAAATACAGTTAATTCGTTCCCACCCTCTGAAAAAAAAACACTAAAAAAGGATATTGGAATGGAAAAACATTCGTTCTAATTCGCCATCTAACAGAGTAAATAATAACTATCTTGTGGGTATGATGTTGAATACAGTCGTACCTTTTAATCCGGCCCGCCGACGTTGTCCAAATTATAGTAAAAATCAATGACCTCATTCATTTCCCTTTGCCCTGCAATACCGCTCATCACTCTCAATTTAAAGACTGCTTTCTTTCGTTGAATAATAATATGTTCTTAATGTTGAAAGTAAATTTGAAAATAAATGTTCACCTTCGTTGAATAATATGTTCTTAATGTTGAAAGTAAATTTGAAAATAAATTTTCACCTTCGTTGAATAATAATATGTTCTTAATGTTGAAAGTAAATTTGAAAATAAATTTTCACCTTCAATTGTGTCTTTTTTCTCACATTTCATACCCCAGGTTTGATAAATTACATTGCGTGTCCAAATGCTGTCAAATTTTAGTATCCATTCTGGCCTGCAAGTCAAAAAGTTTGTCCACCCCTGGTATAGACAAACTTGCCTCTTTTATACTATTATTGTCCCAAATTAAACACACTATCAATAAGCTGCCATTGACAGCGGTAGACGTCTGATTCATGTTGACTGAGGTGCAGATGCTATTTCTGTTATTAGAGCTCCATCAAGTGGATATATAACGCAGCAGTCAACATGAATCGGACGTCTACCGCCGTCAATGGCAGCTGGACGTCCGGCGGTTTTTATATGAATAAAAACAGACAGGAATACTTGAACCTTAAATAACTTACCGTAAAACCTCTATTCGAGCGGCACCTTTATTTGAACGTCACTACAGGACACAGATTGAAAAATAGAGCAGCATGCCGGTGAAATAGAGGTTTTATGGTAACACGTCATGCTTGTAAAATTACCGGGTATTTTAAACTTCTGCAGAGCTCGATAAGAACATAAAAATTTGGCAATCATGTCAAGCGGTTCCGAATATCAGGATGCACCCCCTTTGAAGCGGAAGAACTACGACATACACTTTAAACTGGAAGCTGTTGCGTACGCCAAGATATACAATAAATCAAAGGCTGAAAAGACAAGAGGGTTCCTCGTGCATGCCTCCAACATTGGACGGAAAAGTAAGCACAGCTCGAGGCTCTGTTGAAGGCATCTTCGTCTTCAATTTCATCAACCAAGCGACTCCAAGGAGCCGGACGCCCTTTGAAGGACAAGGCTTTCGACGAGAGGCTCATCAACTGGGTTCGTCAGTAACTTCAGAAGAAGCTCCGCGTCAGCCGCACACTAATCCAGAAAGATGCGCTCACTTTTTCGACCGACGGAAATTTCAAGGCGAGTAATGGCTGGTTGGAAAAGTTTTTGCTTCGCCACAATTTGGTCTCACGCCGCCCGACGACTACTTGTCAGAAAGAGCCGGAGGAGTACGCTGAGAAGATCGTGAATTACTTATTGTTCGTGGAACAGAGCCGCCACACCTCCAACTATACATATATTTTTGCTGCTGACGAGACGGCCGTTTACATGGATTACTCGGGCAGTCTTACCGTTGAGAATAAGGGAGTCCGAGAGGTCCCCATGAAGACTGGTGGTCATGACAAGTTACGCGTTACTGTCATGCTGACCGTGTCATGCTGACCGCTCGATCCGACGGATTTAAATGCCGACCGTACGTCCTACTCAAGAACAAGCGACCAATTAAGGAGATTGTCACCAAGTTCAAGAATACGCTCCATCTTTGTTGGGCCAGCCGCTCCTCTTCAATGACGATCTGACTTCTGAGTTTCTGCAGAAGATCATCGGTTCTTCTATGTTTGGCAAGCGCCTTCTTGCCTGGGATTCATTCCGTTGTCACATTAGCGATGCCACCAAGAAGCAATTAAAGAAGCTCCAGATTGATGTGGCCGTGATTCCAGGAGGCTGCACCAATTTTTTTACAGGCCCCCGACGTCTACTGGAACACCCGATTCAAGGCCAAAGTCTGACAGTTCTACGAGAACTGGATTTTGCCAACGAGAAGAGCTACACCAAAGCTGGCAACATGCGACCCCCATCGATGGATGTTTATTTGAAATGGATTGTCGATGCTTCGGATCAGCTTCCCGAAGGATCTAATCATCCAGTCGTTCAAGGGATGCGAACTGACCAACGCTCTCGACGGCTCGGAGGATTGCCAGATCTATTGTTTCAGGTCAGACAGCTACAACAGCGATGTGTCACTTGATTTTCACCAGTGAATTCGTAATTACTTACCAGTAATCACCTTGTATTTGTGCCTTTTGTTAAATAAATATGCATATGTTACCTGGTTTCTCTTTTCATCCATAAAATGTACAGCATCTTCTCAAAATTCTGACCAGCTAGTCGAAAAATAGAGCGGCACCCTCTAATTGAACGGCATCTCTAATTGAACGGCATCTCTAATTGAACGGCACTACGGGGAAAGTTTGAAAAATAGAACGGCATGCCGTTCAAATAGAGGTTTTACGGAATATGTAATATTTTGCTCTCCATAAAAATATCTTGTTAATTTATACAACTCAGAACTTAACTTAAACAACTTAACATTAAAATAACATTCAAATTCCTTTGCTCCTATGTCAATGTATATAAAAAAATAAACTTATCTAAACATATATCCCAAAAGATTTTCCTTAAAATTATCTCCAGTAAAAATTATACAAGTTAGAAATATCAACATACTACAAAACCTTGAAATATACATAAAATCTGTGCTTTTCAGCAATAACAAATCACATTAGGTATTCATTTCTTTGCTCTCATCATATATCATACGATCATACATGCTCTGGTACACGGTTGATTGGTCGCCGATCTTTTGGTCGCCGGTCTTTTGGTCGCCGGTCTTTTGGTCGCCGGTCTTTTGGTCGCCGGTCTTTTGGTTGCCCGGAAGGTTATTGATAATTACCATTTAAATCGTTGCTCAAATTCCCTAAATACAAACTGTTTTTTTAAATTATTATTTAGTCATACTTAATGCCCTATTAATTATTAGGCTAAAGAAAAGCTCCAAATTTCCCGGACTTTTATTGTTTTTTGTTGGAGAACTTGTTAAATCCCTGACGGACGTACCTTCCTAAGGGGACAACTCACGTACATACAAACTCTTATACACTCACACGTCGGCTCAGTGAAACTGCTCATGGCCATTGTTGGCTTTTATTGATGCATAGACCATGTTGTTTTACCTTGTTTTGTCGCCGGTCTTTTGGTCGTCGGTCTTTTGGTCGCCGGTCTTTTGGTCGCCCGTTGTCGCGGTCCGGGCGACCAAAAGACCGCGACCAAATGACCGCGACCAAAAGACCGCGACCAAAAGACCGCGACCAAAAGACCGCGACCAAAAGACCGGCGGCCAATCGACCGCACACGCATGCTCTGACACCCGCCAGACACCTTGCATCTTTATTTGGCAACAAATTGGTTTATGTTTGGTGTGAAGTCCTGTGTTGTGGAGATTCTCAGGATGGACTGCCGGTACTCATCAGTGAAACGAATTCTGTGTGCTGTTTTGTTAATCTTCATCACTGAGAAGAGCTTCTCGCATAGATACGTGTTCCCAAACATGCACAAGGTTCGAGCCGCATAAAGACGGAGCTTGGGGCATTGTTGCAGGGATGGAGTGAATGAACTGTGCGGGTCCTGCAGTCTCGTACTTTGCTTTCAGTGTCCCATTACACTATACATTCATTCCTCGACGATCGCGACTTCACTTATCGCGAATTCACGTCTTCATGATTTTTTCTGCTATTAATTATTTAAAAAAATTAAAGTTCATAAAAATGTGAAAATCCACGCTGAAACTCGCAAGTGGAAGCCACTCCCCTGTCTTCTGCTTGCTACTAGGACTCAGCACTTACATTAAAAAAGGACTGTATTTACTCGCATCTAAGCTGATTTTGTCGGACCAAAAAATGATGACTGAATTGAGGATACGGTTTATATGCGCATAAAAACACGACATGCAAAAAAACTGCAAATTGATGGCGCCGTGACACGATGACGTCACGACAAAATGGTGCCGTTGAGCCGGCGCGTGATGTCACGACGCAAGCGAATTCGGCTGATACTTTCATTTATTTCAAAATACAGAAAAAATAAACGGGAAGTGCTGGAGCCAATCCCAGCTGTCTCCGGGCCAGAGGCGGGGGACACCCTGAATCGGTGGCCAGCCGATCGCAGGGCACAAGGAGACAGACAACCATGCACACCCGCACCCATACCTAGGGGCAATTTAGACTGTCCAATCAGCCTACCGTGTATGTTATTGGAATGCGGGAGGAAACTTTCGAAATTGAATAATTTTATATTTTGCATTTACAAAGACAGGCATATAACTTATGATATTGACCCTAATAATATGCTTTTGCTTAGAAATACCACGTGTGATGGTTTTTCTTAAGATTATCCCTTCAAAGTAACACATTTGTACTCCCTATTAAAACCATGAATATGGAGGTGAAAATTGGGAACCAGGGGGCGGCTTATACGTGAGAAATTGTAAAATTCACAAGTTTCAAGGCAATTTTCAGGGTGCGGCTTATATGCGAGTAAATACGGTATTTATTTTTTCCAAATTAAATAATTTTATATTTTGCATTTACAAAGACAGGCATATAACTTATGATATTGACCCTAAAATATGCTTTTGCTCAGAAATACCATGTGTGATGGTTTTTCTTAAGATTATCCCTTCAAAGTAACACATTTGTACTCCCTATTCAAACCATAAATATGGAGGTGAAAATTGTGAATCAGGGGGCAGCTTATACGAGAGAAATTGTAAAATTCAACAATTTTAAGGAAATTTTAAGGGTGCGAATTATACGTGCATGCGGCTTATATGCGAGTAAGTACGGTAGTTATAATAGGGGTGACCCTACTTTGTGTTTTTTTTATTGCGGCCATGTCTGGTCTACATTAACCACAATATTTGAGGGATCACTGTAGCTCCTTGAGGGCTGCTGTGGGTGCAAATTTTTGTTCCAACCCATCCAACACAGACTGTTTAACCAATGAGGTTTGTGCTGAAACAAGAAGCATCTGGATGCAGTCCACTGATTGCACTTCTAAGGTACCAGATTAGTGGAAAGGTTTTCTATCATGGATTGGAAAGAAAAAACGCACCCACTGCGGCCCATTGTGGAATCGTTTGCCCACCACTGCTGTCAGTTCCATCTGAATCTGCCCATGTGCAGTTTCAACATCGACAACAAATGGGTTGCAGAGCAACTCAAAATTCTTTTTTGTGCTTCAAAGTCTCTAAAGCGCCGTGCAAACTCAGTGCAGTGTGCTGAGTTTGTCTGCAAAGTACGTTTTGGGGAACACAGTTGTACTGACTTGGTTCAGCATTGCTTGGCAACAGGGAAAGTGAGACAAGTTGCACGGTTGCATTTGTGTCTCCCATAAAAGCAGCTTCACTTGAAATGCCTTCACGTCATAGATGCCAGTGATCATGCGGTCACTGCAGATTGCTGTGACTGCAGATTTAAGGCGTTAAGATAAGCTGTTATGTCAGCCAGAAACGCCAACTCGCACTTCCATTTCGTCCCTCATAACGGTGTAGTCTTTTCCTTTACTGTCCATGAACTTACAGATTTCCTTGCTGAGCTCAAAAACTTTCCCGCGACTTAGCCAACACACCTCTGTATGATAAGGAATGTCGGCAAACTCTTAATCTATCTGCTGCATAAAGGACCGAAACTGCCGGTGATTTAACCCTTTAGCTTGGATAAAGTTTACGGTTTGCGTTTTATTACATGGTCCATCTTCAGGACTTTGCAACATAGTGCTTCCTGGTGTATGATGCAGTGATATGCTGTTAACTAACCAGTACAGTTCTCCCTGCATCTTCACTCGCATCCTTCCCAATAGTCCACTTTTTTCACTGGACATAGCTTGTGCTTTATCAGTTGTAAGTCCAAAAAGTTTGTCCCAGGGCAGTTTCATGTCGGTTACACTTTGACATACATTTTCAAAAATGTATTTTCCATTCGTCCCGTGGATCGATTTAATGTCCATTATGCGCAAATTGAAATTCACTCCATGGATGAAGATGGCCAGTTGTGCAGTATCAGTCATGTCAGTACTTTCATCCACAGCAAAGAGAGTAGGCATGAAGTCATTGCTTCTTTCCCTCAACTGTACTCTTAAATCAGTGACCATCTCACAAATTCGATCAGTAACCATACAGTAATCCCTCAATTATCGTGGATTCTGGTTGCGAGTTTTAGCGTGGATTTTCATTTTTATGAACTTACAAAAAATAATAATAAAAAAAATAAAATAAACTCCCCCAGAAAAAAATCTGTGATGTAGTGAAGCCGCGATATTCGAGGGATTACTGTATTTCTACTCAGGCTTATATTTACCAGCATCCGCTTTTTGTCTGGACATAAGACGTCGAACATCTTGATCATGCAGCTCTTCAGAAATTATCCCTCCGTAAATGGCCGGGCTGATTTGGCAATCTCCTGTGCCACGATTAAACTTGCTTTCACAGCAGCTTCACTTCGTGATTTTGCACGGGTAAAAAACGTCTCCTGGAATGTCAGATTTTTCTTTAACTCCTCTGCTTTCTGTTTCTCCTGCTCTGCATCCAGGTATTTAGGTTATCCTTATGTTTTGTCTCAAAGTGCCGTCTTAGATTGAATTCTTTAATTACAGCCACATTGACTCCATAAATGAGACACAGGTTTACCGGCAATTGAATTGAATTGATTGCTTTTATTGTCACTATCTGTCAGTAAACATATACTCAGCCTCCCATCGGTTATTAAAGGCTCTGTTTTCATATTCAACTTTTCTCATCGGCATTGTGAGGGGTATCTTCGGCTAACTGCTATCTTCTTAATATCTAGCAGTGGCGGTCGGTGCATTTTCTTGTAGCAGCTTCAATGTATCAATCCAATCTTCAAAAACTATTTTATGGCTATAAAACTTCTACTGCAGCTAATGTCGTACGGGCAAACATTGCCCGAAAATGGGGTAAAATCCAGCCGAAAACAGCATTTATTGATTAAATACAAATACTGGAGATTTTTAGACATCAGAACCGGGCCCGGAGTATCATTTCCCCGGTAAAAAGACAGCAATGAACGTCAATACGTCCATACGTGAAATGACAAAAAATGCACTTCCTAGCAGCATTTATTGATTGAATACAAAAACTGGAGCTTTTGAGACATTACAACCAGGCCAGGGGGGTGATTTCCTCGGGAAAAGACAGCGATGGACGTCAATGGAGAAACGGCAAAAATTAAACTGGGGTAAAATCCACATCCTAGCAGCATTTAGTGATTAAATACAAACACTGGAGCTTAAATACAAACACTGGAGCTTTTCAGATATCAGAACCGGGCCCACAATTGAAATATTATTTAGGAATATAGCCATATTATACTCAGCAAAAATTCTTTTTAACTGTACACAATATCCATCCTCCTTTCTTTTCTTCCTTCTTTCCTATCGCCATCGAAGCTAATGATGAAAGTCGAGCCTGTCCTGTCATATTTCCGGCATAGTCCGTTTTGAAAATGGCTTTAAATCAACACAACAATATACTATTTGCTGGTGCAGCTAAGTTAGCGCACTGAAAGTGCCGCACACACCATTTTCCCGGCTGTAACAGGCTTGCTAGCTTTGGAGTTGACCGCCCTTTCTTAATGATGTCCATTTTTTTCTGGAAAAGTCAGTCTGGAAAATAGCTTTGTGAACAAATCTTCAATAGAATCCATTTGTTTTTGCTTCTGTCGGCCATTGTGGGTGGAGTTTGCGATCTCTGGCTGCCTCGGGTACTGCTTTGGCCCGCCTACTAGCCAATCATAGTTGGTGAAAGCAATGACGTATCCCAGCCAGCAAAATGCTAATGTGTATGAAAAAGCATTGTGGGGTTGCCAACTCGAAATCTGATTGGTTAAAAGCAACAGTCTAGTTTAATGCAGCAGAGCCCGCAGAACTGATTCTGAAGGCTTTGAGGCAGATCTGATCTGGCAACAAATAATGGCTGAAATGTGATTGGTTAAATGCTTCAATATGAAAACACACATCTGGAAGCAGTGCAACCAGGGGGAAAAGCAATGAAAGGAAGCTAACAGACCATTTGGAATAATAAGTATTGATGGACAAAATATAATATGATTCAGATATTTCTTAGGCCAGCAGAGAAGGCCTTGAAGGCCCTGACGGCCCGCCACTGATATCTAGTAATAGTTTGACGTGAGAAGATATGAAACACTAAGCCAACTACAATAACAATAATATGTCTGTTAACGCAGATGCCTCACTAGCGGAGGAATTGAACCGTTTCTTTGCCCGCTTTGAGACTGACAAATCAGACCCAGTCTCAACACCCCCACCACCACCCTGCAGCAATACACTGACGTTCCGGGAACAGGAAGTGAGACTGGTAATGCGGTCTGTGAACACCAGGAAGTCTGCTGGCCCAGACGGAGTACCTGGGAAGGTGCTCAAAGCCTGTGCTGACCAGCTGACTGGAGTCTTCACAAAAATTTTCAATTGTTCCCTGCAACAATCCATCATTCCATCCTTCTCTGAAATCTGCCACCATTATCCCTGTCCCCAAAAAGCCAACCATCGACAGCATGAATGATTATAGGCCTGTTGCACTCACACCTGTGATCATGAAGTGCTTTGAAAAGTTGGTAGCCCGCCATATCAGGAATACAATCCCTCCCTCAATTGACCCTCACCAGTTTGCTTATAGAGCAAACCAGGTCCACTGAGGATGCTATTGCCATTGCTCTTCATACAGCACTGAGCCACCTGGAACACCATGGGAACTATGTGAGGATGCTCTTCATTGACTATAGCTCAGCCTTCAACACCATAAAACCGGACATTCTGACTTACAAACTCTCCCACCTTGGACTATCCTCTTCAATCTTGCTGCTGGATAAAGAACTTCTTGACCAACCGACCACAGACTGTTAGACTTGGTCCCCACCTCTCTTCCTCCATTACACTGAGCACTGGCTCCCCTCAAGGCTGTGTACTGAGTCCTCTTCTGTACTCCCTGTACACATACGACTGTATACCCACCCACCAGTCTAACGCCATCATCAAATTCGCTGACGACACCACTGTGGTCGGACTCATCTCAGGAGGGGATGAGTCGGCCTACAGAGATGAGGTATTGTCTCTTTATTTGTTCGTGCATTTGGGAATGCCTATTGCTGAACCTATTTTTATTCAACCTTTTTACTTTAATGTTTTTACAACTTTCTTTGTTCTGTTAGCCTGGCTTCTTTCTGCTACTTCTTTTTTGGAACCATTCAGCCATGCCTATGCTGTTATACACATGGGACTAGCTGTGAACAATACACAGTAGAAGGAGCAACACCTCCATGCCGCTGGAAATTCGGAGCTGGACAAAAGTGCCGGGAGAAGAAGCGAGCGACACTTTAGACCAACCATTCCATTATGGGATAAGATGAAAGAGCTGTCGGCGCTTACCAGGCCGGAAATTGAGTCGAGGGGTTCTACTCTGCTACTGTTGATTTTTAAGCTCCAGACTACTGAGGAACTGTGCGGATAAGCTTAGAAGAGTGACTCTGCATATTTTCAACCTCGGTCACAGTATGCAGAAGTTCCCCATCTTGTGGAAGACTTCCTGTGTGTGGTTGCAGTTTTATCCAACTCAACAACGTCTTTTTCTTGAGTCTGTATCCGTTTTTGCTACTGCAACCAAGATGGTGCCGTTCAAGTGGCAGCCGGTAGCGGTAGCTCCGTCCGCTCTTGCTCGTTTTGTGGTTTTGCTGCTTTTCTGTCTTAATGATTTGATTTAATGATTCTTAATGATCCCATATACTTTGCTTTGTACTTTGTGCTTTTTGCTTTGTTGTTCTGCAGCCTTTGCGACTCGGCCCCTCTTGTCGCGTGGCTTGGGTTCTTTCTATCTATTTATGTCTAAAATGCATTCTCACCCTCTTGCTACTGTGACAATGAAATTTCCCGAATACGGGATGAATAAAGTTATCCAATCCGATCCAATCAATTTGCTTTAAAGATATCTGGCCTCATCTAGCATTGTGAATGGGTATAATGTTTACACCCTGAATTTAAGACGACCAACACTTTTTCAGTGTCATTTCAATGCAAACAACACTGTCTTATATCTGGGCAAATACGGTACTTTTATAAACACTGTGACACGGTCCGCAAGGAAGTGACACAGAAATATTTCTTTCACGCTGCGAGTCAATTCTCAAATCTTGTATTTCAATCACTCGTCTATTAGGGTCAGACAGTCATTTCTGGCCACCATAAAAAATTCCAACTCTCTACGATGGACGTTTTGGACAAACGTAGCATGAGAATGTTAACATAAAACATCCACCCATCCATAAATCATGCTTCATCTATTCTATAATCCTTATAAAGCGTGATATATGGATGGATGTGTGGGTGTGCACCTGAAAACTCATTGGCGGAAATTCTTCCGAAAAGGACATTTGTAAATGATGTAGAAAGGCGTCCTACCTTACAACTAAATTGGGTCAGCGCAGCCAGCACCATCGTGTATCGCCGACTCGTCCCGTCACGACAGAAAAAAAAGTGTTTCGGGGAGCACCCGGAAACTCGCTGTCTGAAATTCTTCCGAAAATGACGTTTGTAAATGATATGGAAACGCATCCTACCTTACAACCAATCAGCCACGCGGTGCGTTAAAGAGACATCATGTAAAAGTGATTCATACATCAACTCTTTTTTCAGCGTTAACAAATAAAAGATTGATTTTACACACTTAGAGAAGGTGAATAAATTCAATCCTCGATTAGGATCTGACAGCCGTTTCTGGCTACCATAAAAAAATCAACTCTACGATGCACGGTTTGGACAAACGAAGCGAAGGAATCCTAACATACCCACACATCCATCCATAAATCACGATTTATAATGATTAAAGATTACAGCTATAAGCACATGAAAAGACTAATGTATTAATATCTAATTAATACCTATTACCTATCTATTTATGTCTAAAATGCCTTTCCTATTCCTGCATCCTCACCCTCTTGCTACTGTGACAACGAAATTTCCCGGGTACGGGATGAATAAAGTTATCCAATAACCAATATAATCTGGATATAAAAAATTGTAAATGCTTTAAGTACTGTACTCACAGTTAAAATATGTCCTCTTCACTTGATTTAAATAATAAAGAAAAAAAGGTTATTGGGAGTTTTAGTCCAAGTTCTCCTTGTCAGATTGAAGAGGCATTGGATCATCAATGGAATCTTCAGGTGAGATCGTAAATTTCTTGCGATTTCTGAAAAGTACTATGAAGACGAAATGGCTCTTGGGATGTGCAATGTCAACTGTCTGGTTGGGAAAGAGCCTGAGCTAGTGCGTGAGGTTAAGAAATTCTGGCTTACCTCTACGCACAGCTTGGGTTCCGGTACCACTCCTCTCGAGGGGGGTTGGACACTCTTACACTCTGGGGTTGCTCACGGTGAGAGGCGCCGAGTGGGTGTGGGCCTACTTGTTGGCCCCCGGCTCGGAGCCTGTATGTTGGGGTTTACACCGGTGGACGAGAGGGTAGCATCCCTCCGTCTTCAGGTGGGGGGACGTGACCTAACTGTTGTTTGTGCAGATACACCAAACAGCAGTTCAGAGTACCCACCCTATTTGGAGTCCTTGGAGGAGGTGCTGGAGAGTACTCCTTCGGGGGACTCCCTCGTTCTGCTGGGGGACTTCAATGCTCACGTGGGCGATGACAGAAAGACCTGGAGGGGAATGATTGGTGAGAACGCCCCCCCTGATTGAAACCCGAGTGGTGTTCTATTGTTGGATTTCTGCGCTTGTCATTGAATGACAATAATGAAAACCATGTTCAAGCATAAGGGTGTCCATATGTGCACTTGGCACCAGACACGCTAAGCCGCAGTTCGGTGATCGACTTTGTGGTCATGTCATTGGACCTGCACCCGCAATTCTTGGACACTCGGGTAAAGAGAGGAGCGGAGCTGTCAACCGATCACCACATGGTGGTGAGTTGGCTCTGATGGTGGGGACGGATGCCCGTATATATACATATATATTATATATGTCTATGTGTGTATGTGTGTACGTACGTAGACACATTTATATATATTTTTTTTTTTCACGACTATAAGGCGCACATAAAAGTCTTACATTTTCTCCAAAATAGACAGGACGCCTTATAATCCAGTGCGCTTTATATATGGACCAATACTAAAATTGTTATCACGATAAAATAAATCAGTCGATAGGGTACACCATCCTCTACAGCCCCCAAATCTACTATTTTCCCCATAGAAAAAGTACTGCGCAGTGACTGCTGGGATATACAGACGCTCCCCTACTGACGAACATTCGAGTTACGAACAACGGTACATACGAACATGTCTGCGCATAGGTTTTTTTTTTTGTTTACTTTTTTTTTTCCACCAAGATGGTGCCGTCACGCGGAAGCCAGTGACAGTAGCTCTGTATATTCTTGTTTTTCGTGTTTTACAGCCCTTCTATCTTTTTTTAAATTACATTTTAATATTTCTTAATACATTCCTCTTTACTTTACGTTGTACTTTATACTTTTTACTTTAATGTTTTTACAACTTTCTTTGTTCCGTCAGCCTGGCTTCTTTGGGCTACTTCTTGTAGTGCTTCTTTCCGCCGTTAATACCGACGCCTGGCGCTGTGAGAGCTCACCCAGCATCCACCTTCCTCTGCCCAGTTCGTTGCAGTGCGTAAGTGCGTGAACGTATCTCCAGTGCGCAAAGAACATTTTTATCATTAAATATCTCGTGCAACCATTATTCAATACGGTTGGTGAAAAGCGAAAGGCTTCTAGTGAGGGTGGTAGTGCAAGGACGAGGCAAGCCATTTCATTTGAAACGAAAGTGGCAATAAAAAAGAAGCTTGATGCGGGTGTGAAAATGGTGAGCGTAGCACGGGCATACAACTTGAAATGTTCGACGATCGTTCGTTAAATGTTTTTTTCAGTACAAACCAATGCAGGTTACTTATACAAGCCTTAAACATACAAATGCACTTATATAAACCTTCAATATACTTATATAGGCCTTAAACATAAATTATAATACAAAATATAGCACTGAATCAACTTACGAACAAATTCAACTTATGAACAATCGCTCGGAACCTAACTCGTTCGTAAGTAGGGGAGCGTCTGTATAGTTCTTTTGTCAATACACCCAATGGATTGTGGCCTGGACATCGACTTCAACACAGCTTTACGAAGCATGGAAGGCAGCGTTGGAATAGTTACGCTCGCTACTAGCTAGCTACTATTTGTGAATGGATTGTGGCCACCTGGACATCGACATCAACACAGCTTTACGAAGCATGGAAGGCAGCGTTGGAATAGTTACGCTAGCTACTAGCTAGCTACTATTTGCGAATGGATTGTGGCTGCCTGGACATCGACATCAACACAGCTTTACGAAGCATGGAAGGCAGCGTTGGAATAGTTACGATAGCTACTAGCTAGCTACTATTTGCGAATGGATTGTGGCCGCCTGGACATCGACATCAACACAGCTTTACGAAGCATGGAAGGCAGCATTGGAATAGTTACGCTAGCTACTAGCTAGCTACTATTTGCGAATGGATTGTGGCCGCCTGGACATCGACATCAACACAGCTTTACGAAGCATGGAAGCCAGCGTTGGAATAGTTACGCTAGCTACTAGCTAGCTACTATTTGCGAATGGATTGTGGCTGCCTGGCCGAACGTATAAAACTCAGCGTTTTCAATGACTCATTTGGACAATTGTTCAATTCGGACACAGAAAATGAGGACTTTGATGGATTTGTGGGTGATGATGACGTGAGTACATTGTGAAATGGCTAAATAAAGTACAAACGAACTCAGTTTTGCTTCCGTTGCCTTTTTAAAGACGTGTTTTTAGCGTGTGGGTGTAGCGTGTATGTTTAAGCTGGTGTATGTTTTGCCATGCCTGGCTGCGTCTATAAAAACGGTGCGTCCTTTGTGTGTAAAATAAAAAAATAGCACTCGTTACTGACAGTGCGGCTAAAAATACGATGCGCCGTATAGTCGTGAAAATACGGTATCCATATCCATATACTATATCCATATCCATATCCCAGTGGCGGTCGGTTCATTTTCTGGTAGCGCCTTCAACGTATCAATCCAACCCTCAAAAACTATTTTATGGCTATAAAACCGCTACTGGAGCTACAGCTGCGACACATACAAATAATCAATAAATTAATGCACAAAAATGGGGTAAAATCCACTTTCTAGCAGCATTTCATGATTAAATACAAATACTGAAACTTTTCAGACATTAAAACCAGGCCAGGGGTGATTTGCCCGGGAAAACACAGCGATGAACGTCAATGGCGTACGGGCAAACATTGCCCGAAAATGGGATAAAATCCAGCCGGAAACAGCATTTATTGATTACATACAAATACTGGAGCTTTTTAGACATCAGAACCGGGCCCGGAGTATCATTTCCCCGCTAAAAAGACAGCGATGAACGTCGATACGTCCATACGTGAAATGACAAAAAATGCACTAAAATTAGGTAAAATCCACTTCCTAGCATCATTTATTGATTGAATACAAATACTGGAGCTTTTGAGACATTACAACCAGGCCAGGGAGGTTATTTTTCCCGGGAAAAGACAGCGATGGACGTCAATGGCGAAACGCCCAAAATTAAACTGGGGTAAAATGGGGTAAAATCCACTTCCTAGCAGCATTTTGTGATTAAATACAAACACTGGAGCTTAAATACAAACACTGTAGCTTTTCAGATATCAGAACCGGGCCCACAATTGAAATATTATTTAGGAATAAAGCCATATTATACTCACCAAAAATTCTTTTTAACTGTACACAATATCCATCCTCCTTTCTTTCTTCCTTTTTTTCTATCGCCATCGAAGCTAATGCTGGAAGTCCAGCCTGTCCTGTCGTATTTCTGGCATAGTCCGTCTTGAAAATGGCTTTAAATCAACACAACAATATATTTGCTTGTGCAGCTCTCTCCAGATATATTGGTAGCTCTGGCTAATCACTAGCCAATCATAGTTGGTGAAAGCGATGACGTATCCCTACACCTGCGACAAGGCAATGACGTATCCATACGCCTGCGACAATGCATTGTAGTGTTGCTAACTCGAAATCTGATTCGTCATCTAAGCTAATGATGAAAGTCGAGCCTGTCCTGTCATATTTCCGGCATAGTCCGTTTTGAAAATGGCTTTAAATCAACACAACAATATATTTGATGGTGCAGCTAAGTTAGCACACTGAAAGTGGCGCGCACACACCATTTTCCCGGCTGTAACAGGCTTGCTAGCTTCGGAGTTGACCGCCCTTTCTTAATGCCCATTTTTTTTCTGGAAAAGTCTGTCTGGAAAATAGCTTTGTGAGAGAAATCTGCAACAGAATCCATTTGTTTTTGCCACTGTCGGCCATTGTGGGTGGAGTTTGCGATCTCTGGCTGCGGCCCGCCTACTAGCCAATCATAGTTGCTGAAAGCAATGACATGTCCCAGCCAGCAAAATGCTAATGCGTATGAAAAAGCATTGTCGGGTTGCCAACTCGAAATCTGATTGGTTAAAAGCAACAGTCTAGTTTAATGCAGCAGAGCCCGCAGAACTGATTGTGCAGGCTTTGAGGCAGATCTGATCTGGCAACAAATAATGGCTGAAATGTGATTGGTTAAAAGCTTCAATATGAAAACACACATCTGGAAGCAGTGCAACCAGGGGGGAAAGCAATGAAAAAAAGCTAACAGACCATTTGGAATAATAAGTATTGATGGACAAAATATAATATGATTCAGATATTTCTTAGGCCAGCAGAGAAGGCCTTGAAGGCCCTGACGGCCCGCCATATCCATATCCATATCCATAACCATAACCATAACCATAACCATAACCATAACCATATCCATATCCATATATACGCATACACGCGTACACGCGTACACAACCTCTTGGATATTTACAGCCTGCACTACAGCTCTCGAAGTCTACCAAGAAGTCACTGTGTAATTTGTCCATACTTTGTACAGCATATGGGTCATGGGTTACTCACTGTATAATCAAAGAGAAAATGTACAGGACTTTGTTCTTTTTGTGGCACCATAAATCCCAAGGACAAAAAATATATAGAAATCATTTCGCCTTTTATGTAATGTATCCGACAAAAATTCATTCATTCATTTTCTGAACCGCTTCATCCTCGTGGGGCGTGCTGGAGCCCATCTCAACTGACTTCCGGCACGAGGCGGGGGACACCCTGAATCAGTGGCCAGTAGATCATAGGGCATGAGGAGACAGACAACCATTCATGATCACACTCATTACCTAGGGGCAATTGAGAGTGTCCAACCAGCCTACCATGGATGTCTTTGGAATGTGGGAGGGAACCGAAGTACCCGGAGGAGACTCACGCAGACCCGTGGAGAACAGGCAAACTCCTCGCAGGTGGACCGACCTGTATTTGAACCCAGGACCCCAGAAGTATGAGACCGACGCGCTAACCGCTCAGCCACTGGGCCGACCCTACAAACATTTCAAAGATATTTTAAATCTTAAAAATGCAGTGGAATGAAAGCGGCATGGGCTAATTATGAGCATTCTTCACTGAATTAGTGTTTGGTGTGTGGCAATGCTGTACTCTCTTTTGTCTTGATCCCTAAACTGATCCCTTGCTTATACCCCGGGAGGTCATAGGTCACTTGGTTAATTAAGGGTCCAATCAGTCTTTAGATAAACTCATCTGAGCTTAATGTTTGCACTTTTTGAGATCCAACAGCTCTGCCTGGTACCCCTCTACTAATCTAGCCACAAAAAGGGGGAGTCGGTTAACCCAGCTCAACAGCACCAAGGTGGAATGGCCTTTTCATTTGACAACTTCAGTCAGTGAAGAATGTCAGTAAGCTCTTGCCAAACCAGAAAAATAACCCCAACGTGGCATATTGTACACAATGTGAGGGTTTGAGGAGGGGGTGCCCTAAAGCTCTCTGCAGATTAGGTTGATGCTGCATGAGTGGGACCAGTGTTTCCTTCCTATATAATGTACTTGAAAGTAAAACGCCATGGCTGGCCCATGACACACACATCCAGGGGTGATGAAAGTGTGGCTGAGCAAGTAACCATGAACTCTCTCAATGTACTGTGATTGGATTTAGTTTAACAAAGATTACTCAACAGCTGCCAAAGTTTGGGGCCCAAGTGAGATTATACAACAGCGTTTTATAATCAATGCACATTAAGAGTACTATTTTCTATACAGTATGTCCATTTGATTATATATGATCAAGCAGTCACATTCATGTGCCATATCAATTAGTACATTAGTATAATAAATCTAGATGTTTAACTCATAGGTTGCCATTGACCACATTCCCTCCCAGTAAAAATGGATTGTATGTCTAGTGCCGTCAACGGTTGGTAATGAGTTAAAATCGTTTTGACTGTTTTAGTCATAAAATTGGGAAGATTAGCACAAAAAAAACTTATTTTGGAAAGACTCTAAACCTGAGTTGTCAAATTCAATGTCTGTGAGATAGAGGAGCCAACCACATCATTTGTAAATAGTAATAAAAGTCTTAAATTTTCTCCAAAATAGACAGGGCGCCTAATAATCCAGTGCGCTTTATATAAGGACCAATACTAAAATTGTTATCACGATAAAATAAAATGAATTAGTTGATAGGGTACACCGACTCTACTATTTTCCCGTAGACAAAGTACTGCACAGTGACTGCTGGGATATGTAGTAGTTCTTTTGTCAATACACCCAATGGATTGTGGCCTGTATACATCGACATCAATACAACTTGACAAAGCATGGAAAGCACTGTTGGAAAAGTTACGCTAGCTACCAGCTAGCTACTATTTACGAATGGATTGTGGCCTATACACATCGACATCAATACAGCTTGACAAAGCATGGAAAGCACTGTTGGAAAAGTTACGCTAGCTACCAACTAGCTACTATTTACGAATGGATTGCGGCCTGTATACATCGACATCAATACAGTTTGACAAAGCATGGAAAGCACTGTTGGAAAAGTTACGCTAGCTACCAGCTAGCTACTATTTACGAATGGATTGTGGCCTATATACATCGACATCAATACAGCTTGACAAAGCTTGGAAAGCACCGTTGGAAAAGTTACGCTAGCTACCAGCTAGCTACTATTGGCGAATGGATTGTGGCCGCCTGGACGAACGTATAAAACTCAGCGTTTTCGATGACTCGTTTGGACAATTGTTCAATTCAGACACAGAAAATGAGGACTTTAATGGATTTGTGTGTGATGATGACGTGAGTAAGTTGTAAAATGGCTAAATAAAGTACAACCGAACTCAGTTTTCCTTCCATTGCCTTTTTAAAAACATGTTTTTAGCGTGTGGGTGTAGCGTGCAAGAACTATTAATCCCAGCAGTCACTGCGCACCGGAAACCGGAAAAAGAGTCTGGGGCTGCTTCCGGAAGCCAGCGCTATTGCTGTTAGATATTCATATATAATATATAACATATATGCGTCTAAAAAAACGGTGCGTCCTTTGTGTGTTTAAAATACAGAAATAGCACTCGTTACTGACACTGCGGCTAAAAATACGATGCGCCATATAGTCGTGAAAATACGGTATACACTTTCCTAACTTTCCCACTTATATTTTGTGCATTTAAAAATGTAAATTAATTAAAACTGAGGACAAATGAAAAATATGAATAAGAATATTTGCTACTAATTCACTACCTATTATTGACAGTGATAGATGTCATACCAACATAATGATAATCCAGGTAAACATTAAATGCACTCATTCACTGCCTTAAATGGGAGCCAGGGAGTTTAGAGGATCAACAAATAGGATTTTGGGCATTTTTAGATAAATAATTTCTCTAACCAATTCTTTCGCTATCAATATAGGATTAGAATCCCTTAGTACCCCATTTGTTATACATTATGACCCTCCTACGGTAACTACAATGTGGTTTGCGGTAATATAAGTTTGACACCCCTAACACTCAGCAATAACATGGATAGTATTCCCAATACATACAAATACACTATATATATTATGAATAAAAAGAACAACTGATTCTACATAAAACTAATGAATAAATAGCTACAATCATGTGGAAAAACATTTAAGTTCCAATCCAAACAACAACACACAGCTATCAATAATTGCAAGACACCAAGGAAAAAAAGAAAACTTACCAAAGAATAAAATGCCCCCTTCAAACTTTACATGCTCGACTCATAAAGGAAAAAAAAACTTAAGATTCTCCTGGCTCTTGCACTGCCAGGGAATCAAAGCTATGAAAAGATGTGAATGTAGCTGAGCAAATAGGATTAAAGATGGCTAAATCCAAATGGCTGGAAGCACAGCATGCATTAAAGAGGAATTCTCCCAGGAAAGATAATCCCCATATACACATTCTAACACATTTCACTCACTCCTGTTTTTTTTTTAATGCACACTCATGGTAATTCCATGATTGTCTGACTGTCCAAACACCACACTCAATACGGTATATAAATATACAACTCAAACTGTTGCATTGACACGCTGATTCCAGAGATGGAAATATTACAGTGAATAATCCTACTTTGTGTTTGTGTCATTCTGTACTATCATGCACCAGAACCAAAAGGAGTCTTTCTTACCTTCAGTACTTCCATGGGCACCTGTGCAGCGGCCAGAGCGGGGATGCTCACATTGATGGCTGGGGTCTGCGTAGCTATAGTTTGCTGGTACTGGGATTCATGCTGCTTTCGCTGTTCCCGTCGCTCCTGCTCCTGAAGCTGTTCACGCATCAGCTGCTGTCGCAGACGGATGCGTGACGTTGTGGCTGAGGAGCTGAGAGGAGGCTTGGAAGCGTTGTGTTGCTCCAACGGGCTAGGGAGCAGGTGATTGAGACGGGACAGGTGGTGTCAAAAAGGCATTGCCGGATTATAAAAGTAAACTAAAGAGCACAAAGTCAAAAGAGAGGATGTAGGGAGGTCAAGTGAAGGGAGATAGGTCAAGCATATTGATGTGTGAGATTAGCAATATTGATTCACTAGACACACGCCAGTGGGATTTAGTTGCTTGATGGGGGTGGGGTGGGCGGTTCACTCTCTAATGGGGATATCACAACAGTCATCCTATCATTTATTCATTGATAATAGGGCTGCATCTATAGATTATTTAAGTAACCGATTAATCTGATATTGAATTATTTAAATTAATCGGGTAATCAGATAAGAAACATTAAAGGCATTGTAGAATAATTTTTAGTTATGTAAAACAAAGAAACAAGTGTTTAGGCTTGGAAATCCTTTCATTTTGGCCATTTGCGCCAAGATTGCACTTTGAAATGAGTATCAAATGCCAATGCAAATTCCCCAAAAATGTGTGCATCTTCAAAACAGAATTGCGCTCAGACTATACTTATACTAGAGCCAATACAATAAAATAAAAGCCAATTATTTATCAAAAATTAATCATTATTGAAATGAGTTTTTTATACAGAAAAAATATTGATACAGCAAGTCAAAAGTAAGCTCATGATTTTATCTAGCAGCAAATTTGACCCAATATTAACACAAATACACAATACAGTAAGTACACTACAGTAAGTAGTACATGAACTCTACTAGCTAGTGTAGCGATTAGCTAGAAGCACTTGCCCCGTGCTAAGTAGCATGATATTAACACAAGAACGATATAATCCCTACAATAATATTCAACACTTCTAAAACTCAGTTTCCACCAGAGAGTAGCGTATGCTCCCAAATCAATACAACTCAATACAGCCCTTCCAAAACAAACCATTACAACTAAAGGTCAACCAATATATCGGCCAGCCAATATTTGTCCAAAATTGGCCATTGGCCTATCAACAAAATTTTAAAACATCTGAAAAAATATTCATTTTGATTATGCATCTATAAGAGCAACTGCATCCACTTTGACTGAAACAAAGAGCCTATTATGAGACAATCTGCAACACTAACCCACGAGACACTTGCTTTATAACGCATGGTAAGATTTTTTCTTTCCCCCAAAAAATAGTTCGCCCAACCAGTGTACATGTGCTTTGTGGACCTGGAGAAGGCATTCGACCGTGTCCCCTGGGGAGTCTTGTGGGGGGTACTCCGGGAGTATGGGGTTCCGGAACCCGTGATATGCGGGGTCCAGTCCCTTTATGACCGGTGTCAGAGTCTGGTCCCCGTAGCTGGCAGTAAATCAGACCCGTTTCCAGTGAGGGTTGGACTCCGCCAGGGCTGCCCTATGTCACCGATTCTGTTCATAACTTTTATGGACATAATACCTAGGCGCAGCCGAGGCGTTTAAGGGGTCCTTTTTGGTGGCCTCAGTATTGCATCCCTGCTTTTTGAAGATGATGATGTGGTTCTGTTGGGTTGATCAGGCCGTGATCTCCAACTCTCGCTGGAACGATTCGCAACCGAGTGTGAAACGGTCAGGATGACAATCAGCACCTCCAAATCTGAGACTATGTTCCTTAGTCGGAAAAAAAATGGCATGCCCTCTCCGGGTCAGGGATCAAGTCCTCCCCCAGGTGGAGGAGTTTAAGTATCTTGGGGTCTTGTTCACGAGTGAGGGAGGAATGGAGCAGGAGATCGACAGGCGGATCGGTGCGGCGTCTGCAGTGATGCAGACTCTGCGCCGGTCCGTCGTGGTGAAGAAGGAGCTGAGCCAAAAGGCGAGGCTCTCTTTTTACCGGATGATCGATGTTTCATCCCTCATCTATGGTCACAAGCTGTGGGTCGTGACTGAAAGAACAAGATGCTGCGCTGGATCGAGAGATGAGTTGGCTTGGGCATCTGATCAGGATGCCTCCTGGACGCCTCCCTCGGGAGGTGTTCCGGCCACGTCCCACCGGGAGGAGGCCACGGGGCCGACCTCGGACACGCTGGGGAGACTATGTCTCCCGGCTAGCCCTGGGGCCTTGGGGTCCTCCTGGAAGAGCTGGATGAAGTGGCTGGGGAGAGAGAAGTCTGGGCTTCCCTGCTGCCCTCGCGACCTGACTTCGGATAAAGCGGAAGATGAGATGAGATGAGCAAGCATTTCGGAAAAGTACCAATTTTTCAATTTAAATGCCTCGAAATTCAAATCATCGCCATGACTTCCACCATCGCGATTCAACTGCACTGTAAACCGGAAGAATTCGGTAACACGGGTGCATTGTGACCCATCTTAAATATGCCTTAAAATCATTGAATTTTACAATTTCTCGCGTATAAGCCACCCCGATTCACAATTTCAGCTCCATATTCAAAGTTTAAATAGGGAGTACAATATCATAAGCAAGTTAATATGCCTGTCTTTGTAAATGCAAAATATCAAGTGATTAAATTTGAAAAAAGAAATAAGTCATTCTGGATGAGAACCTGATGCTTTTTAATGACAGAAATTATAATTTTCTTACCAGACGTTTAAAATGTTGTGGTCGCCCTATTGCTTCTAATGTCGAAATATCTCGATTCTTTCGATGGTTCATATTACTGCAAGAGTTGTCACTTTCGAACAAGAAATAAAATGAAAAAAAAAACAAAGCGGAATTTTGTTTTATTTCATAATCACAAATGTGATATCATTTCCTTTGTGTGTTCGGAAGGGATGTTGCCTGTACGTAGACAAATTCAAAAGGGAATTCACATGAGCGGTACATACAGTAGGTGTGTCCGTAGCGGTCTGGGGGTGCAATAATGGCATGAGATACACATTGCGCAGGTATCAAGGGTGATATCTTAGCGATCGACCGCAGGACCTTCGATCAGCCTTAACAACTGTTGGGATGTGCTGACATGGCTGACATCTCTCTGTCTCTCTCGCTCTCTCTGTCTCTCTCTGTCTCTCTCTCTCTCTGTCTCTCTCTCTCTGTCTCTCTCTCTCTGTCTCTCTCTCTCTCTCTCTCTCTCTCTGTCTCTCTCTCTGTCTCTCTCTCTGTCTCTGTCTCTCTCTCTCTCTGTCTCTCTCTCTCTGTCTCTCTCTCTCTCTCTGTCTCTCTCTCTCTCTCTGTCTTTCTCTCTCTCTCTGTCTCTCTCTCTCTGTCTCTCTCTCTCTCTGTCTGTCTCTCTCTCTGTCTCTCTCTCTCTGTCTCTCTCTCTGTCTCTCTGTCTCTCTCTCTGTCTCTCTCTCTCTCAAACTCTCTCTCTCTCTCTCGCTCGTACGACTCGTACGGTGTTTGTAAGTTTTTTGGGGGGTTTGTAAGGGGAATCATAATCATTTATAAGGGACGTTATCGGCAGAGGTTGACAGGTATGAGTGATAGTAACCTTGAATTTTGAATTACTCAGCTTTTTGTAGCAGTACCTTGTCACTGGATCTCTGTTATTGGTGATTTCTCTTTTACAGAATTCTGTAAGCACAGTGTAGTTCCTCAGAACAGCATTGACAGCTTGGTGCCGCGACAGCCATCGAACTTCGTTCAGAGGCCTGAATGACAGTGCATCTTCATCAACAATCTTTGCCAGGTCCTCCATTTTGCCCCTCTTCACAGCGGACCGAGAGAAAGTGGAATAGACAGTTCTAAGAAGAGTTTCAACATCTCGCTTCGAACGCACATTTTTCCAGGCATCATCTATGCCCAAGTCCTCTCTGTGGGCCACACAATGTTGTTCAGTTAAGTGAGGTATTTGGCGCTTTAACAAAGCTGCAACTCCGTTGTGTTTTCCTAGCATCACTGAGGCACCATCCGAGGTCAGCATCACCATTTTCTGCATGTCCAGTCCATGTTTGGAGTAAAACTGAGTTATTCCTTGCACAATATCCCGAGAAGTGCATGCTGTCAGCTGGATGTTGCCACCAAACACAGTTTTGTAGTTAACATCATTTTCCTCCCTGTATTTAATATATATGACTAGCATTTTGTGTACTGATATGTCTGTGCTCTCATCTACTATCAGGGTATGCAAGGGTGCATTTTTAATACTGCACATAGTCTCATTCTGCACTATCTCATTGATTGAGTTCACAAATTCAAAGGCATAGTTTTTGCTTCGCCAGCTTTCTGGTATACGTACTCACATACTTTGCAATGTGATCGTGGATTTCTTGAACTGACAGCATTGATGCATTCATTTTGATGGCAAGTAAAATATTGTCAATGAGAACTTTAACTTGTTCACGGTCCGATTTTGTTTTGTGTGACAGCTCATTCCTTTTCCCTCGGTCTTTTGCGCTCTCCCGCAATAATGTACCAATCCCCTGTCCCATCTTGAGTCTTCGTAAAATTTCGACAGCTTTTAAATGACTTTTATGCTGAATGTGACGCCTGAGATAGTCCAGCTTCCATTCAATCCACATTTTTCCATCTGAAAACCCACTTGCAACTTTGGCATATCTGCATATTTTGCAGAGTAGACCTTTCTCACTTGAAAAAGAAAATATATCACCCAATTTCACCGCTTTTTCTTCTATTGTCGCATGCTCCGACAACCATTCCATCTTAAAAGAAGTGCATTTCTTTATTACTGTGGCTTGGCAAGTGGATGTGTCGCTGCCTGTTCGTTTTGCCATGATACGGGGTTTGTATTAGTGATACGGCGTTTGTATTAGTATCTATTAACCTGCTAGCTAACCTGCACGGCGCATATGGGCAGGGTCCAGACGCACGCCCCGTCAATGCCGTGATTGATCTCGTACCGTAAGTGAACCGTATCGTATCATTGGCTGGACACTGTCACTCACTGAGTGAGAAACAAAAAAAACAATATTATTGTGCGAATTAATTAGACTAAGTCTAATATTAGATATTAATTAATATGTTATGTTGGTGTTGTTTGTGCGCTGGATAGATTTTCTTGTGCGCAGAGAGCACGAGAGTACTGCGCAATTGCGCACGTGCGCAGCTTAGAGGGAACATTGAGTATGAATCATATAAATATTTTAACTGCATTTTAACCGTATCTAGTGACACAGTTGAAATAGCAATAGTTATCTCTTATTTAGTCGAAATGTGAAGAAACCTAACACAGATCTCTGGCATTGCTCTGAATTTGTGTTTTTGTTTGTTCAAACAGTATACAGTTGTGGTCAAAAGTTTACATACACTTGTGAAGAATATAATGTCATGGCTCGCTTGAGTTTCCAGTTATTCTATAACTCTGATTTTTCTCTGATAGAGTGATTGGAACAGATTTCTTTGTGACAAAAAACATTCATAAAGTTTGGTTCTTTTATGACTTTATTATGGGTTAACAGAAAAAGTGATCCAATCTGCTGGGTCAAAAATATACATACAGCAACACGAATTTGCAATTTTGGTGACTTAGAAAGTTGTGTCTGTGAAATGAGCTTCATAGCATGGCCTCTTAACTTATTGTGAGTGATTATGAGTGACTAGTGCTAGTGACTTCTCTGAGGCCATTTAAATAGGGCTCATTGGATGCAAACGCCCACAAACGCTACAATGGGAAAGTCAAAGGAGCTCAGCATAGATCTGAAAAAGCAAATCCTTGACTTGAACAAGTCAGGAAATTCACTTGGAGCCATTTCAAAGCAGCTGCAGGTCCCAAGAGCAACAGTGCAAACAATTGTTTGTAAGTATAACGTGCATGGCACTGTTTTGTAACTGCCACGATCAGGAAGAAAACGCAAGCTCTCACCTGCTCCTGAGAGAAAATTGGTCAGGAGGGTGAAGATTCAACCAAGAATCACCAAAAAGCAGATCTGCCAAGAATTAGAAGCTGCTGGAACACAGCTGCCAGTGTCCACAGTCAAGCGTGTTTTGCATCTCCATGGACTGAGAGGCTGCTGTGCAAGAAGGAAGCCCTTGCTCCAAAAGCGACACCTTAAGGCTCGACTGAAGTTTGCTGCTGATCACATGGACAAAGATAAGACCTTCTGGAGGAAAGTTCTGTGGTCAGACGAAACAAAAATTGAGCTGTTTGGCTACAATGCCCAGCAATATGTTTGGAGGAGAAAAGGTGAGGCCTTTAACCCCACATACACCATGCCTACCGTCAAGCACGGTGGTGGTAGTATTATGCTGTGGGGCTGTTTTGCTGCCAAGGGAACTGGTGCTTTACAGAGAGTAAATGGGATAATGAAGAAGGAGGATTACCTTCAAATTCTTCAAGATAACCTAAAGTCATCAGCCCGAAGATTGGGTCTTGGGCGCAGTTGGGTGTTCCAACAGGACAATGACCCCAAACACACATCAAAAGTGGTAATGGAATGGCTAAATCAGGCTAGAATTAAGGTTTTCGAATGGCCTTCCCAAAGTCCTGACTTTTGAGAACTTGTGGACAATGCTGAAGAACCAAGTCCATGTCAGAAAGCCATCAAATTTAACTGAACTGCACCAATTCTGTCAAGAGGAGTGGTCAAATATTCAACCAGAAGCTTCCCAGAAGCTTGTGGATGGCTACCAAAAGCACCTAATTGAAGTGAAAATGGCCAAGGGACATGTTACCAAATATTAGCGCTGCTGTATGTATATTGTTGACCCAGCAGATTTGATCACTTTTTTCTGTTCACCCATAATAAAGTCATAAAAGAACCAAACTTCATGAATGTTTTGTGACAAAGGAGTATCTGTTCCAATCACTCTATCAGAGAAAAATCTGAGTTGTAAAAATAACTGGAAACTCAAGAGAGCCATGACATTATGTTCTTCACAACTGTATGTAAACTTTTGACCACAACTGTATGTTAATACTAGGTTCAGTGCCGATACGGCACTAAAATGATGTGATCTGTATTATGAGTACTAAGATATGTGTGAATGCTGTGCAATATGTATTTTTGATTGCCACCACTGGTCACCCTAAACAACATGTCCGCCGAGTATGCAAACCATTGTAAAAAGGGAGCACCCTTCCCAAGATGATGACAAACATAAAAGTCATGTGATGTTGAATCATACTCCTGCTGTGAATTGAAATGACTTAATTAAAAGGAGACATCCGAACCATTTGAACGGTGGTTGGCATCGAAGGCTCGTGCTGTCAATGGCAGACATATATTTATTTTGTAGTACATTAGCTAAACCTTCTCTTTGGGCTCTTCATAAATTCCTGATAATAATTTTGCTCAAATCCATTCCAACATGATGAAATAAATGAAGCGAACCAACTTCCACCTAACAAATAAGAGGAACAAGAAATGTTTCAGTTTTCCCACTCTCGTCAAGCCCAGACTCCCCAGACAGACTCGTGCGCTCCTAAAATAGAGGGGCTCTGCTGAAGCAGAAGTTGTCGGGATGAAGCCTACATGGAGTGAGTGATCCTTTTGATAAAACTTAGCAAAATGTCTGGCCAATCCAGCTGTGCAATAATCGGACTAATTAGCCAGCAGAGTCAAACACAGCTTCATTCTGTCGTCTTTTTAGTGGGTGCTGGGCCCTCAACATAACATTTTTGCCCTCCTCTCTCAGCAATGAATATAATCTCATTGTTTGAAAGACACACCCACTAAAGCTTGTACAAGATAGTTTTGTTGTGGTAATACGTTAAAGTTTCTCAAAAGTTAAAATTTAAACTGCACTTTTTTAGTAAATGGTCAGTTTTAAACGTCAATGATTTAATCAGAGGCATTTAAATGGTGATAGGTGACTCCCATTTAACAATTTTGACCACCAGGCAACAGAAGAATGTGCATAATACACTAGCAGAACTACATTATGTCGGATGTTTAATTTTACTTCCCCTTTCAAAATTATGTATTTTTCCCCATATTGAGTTGAACATTCATTCGTTCGTTCGTTCATTCATTCATCTTCCATACCGTCCATCTTCGAAAGGGTTGCGGGGGTTACTGGAGCCTCACCCAGCTGTCTTCAGGCAAAAGGCAGACTACATCCTAGACTGGTCGCCAGTCAGTTGTAGGGCACACAGAGAGACAAACGACCATCCGCACTCCCAATCATACCGCCACCAGCGGGAATTGAGCCCGCGCCTGCCCGCACCGAAGTAATGCGAGTGAACCTCAACACCACGAAGCGGCTCGAGTTGAACAGTATATCACATTAATCCTTTGAAAAGCAAGTACAGTAATCCCTCATCATTTCGCGGTTCAACTTTCGCAGTTTCACTACATCGCAGATTTTTTTCTAGGGATGTTTTTAATTTTTTTATTATTATGTTATACGTTCATAAGAATTTGAAAATCCACGCTGAAACTGGGAAGCAACTCCCCTGTCTTCCGCTTGCACTCAGCACTGAATCATTTTTTTTATTTTTTAAGTTAAAAAAGGGGGAAATCCACGCTGAAAGTCATAACCAAGGGCTCATTAAATAGGGCTGACATATATATTCATTTTTATATATATATATATATATATATATATGTGTGTGTGTGTATATATATATATATTTGTATATATTTGTATATATGTATATATATATGTATATATGTATGTATATATATATATATATATATATATATATATATACATACACACTTTTTGCCGAGTAAACGCAGCTTATGGAGAAGCACCACCAATTTCGTCATACGCAGTTTCTGGGTGTGATGACAAGTAGGCTTTTTTGTTGTTGATGATGACGACAGGGCCCATGTCTGATTATTATTATTATAACTCTAAATTTGCGGTAACACAACACACATTCCCTTCTGAGGTAATATGAAAAGATGTTTGGGTGGTGATCTGCCTCCTACTAGCTGACTGAAGGTAAGTGAAAGACAGTGAGAGGTAAGTGACCTGTATCCATAACAGCAGAATGCCAAATTACAAGTCCGTAACTATCACTTATTTAGGTCTTTTGCCGAGTAAACGCAGCTTATGGAGAAGCACCACCAATTTCGTCATACGCAGTTTCAGGGTGTGATGACAAGTAGGCTTTTTGTGGTTGATGATGACAACAGGGCCTATGTCCGATTATATATATATATATATATATATGTATATATATGTGTGTATATGTATATATATATATATATATATATATATATATATATATGTGTGTATATGTATATATATATATATATATATATATATGTATACAGACGCTCCCATACTTACGAACATTCGAGTTACGAACAACGGTACATACGAACATGTCTGTAAATTGCGTTTATGTCGAAAAATGTTCGTAAGTTCGATTTTGTATTGCGCGCCTTTTTCCACGCAGTGCTTCTTTCCGCCGCTAATACCGACGCCTGGCGCTGTGAGAGCTCAGCTCAGCCAGCATCCACCTTCCTCTGCCCAGTTCGTTGCAGTGCGGAAGTGCGTGAACGTATCTCCAGTGCGCAAAGAACCTTTTTCATTTTTATCATTAAATATCTCGTGCATCCATTATTCAATATGGTTGGTGAAAAGAGAAAGGCTTCTATTGAGGGAAGTGCAAGGAAGAGGCAAGCCATTTCGCAATAATAACGAAGCTTGATGCGGGTGATAAAGTGGTGAGCGTTGCACGCGAATACAACTTGAATCGTTCGACCGTCAGTACCATTTATAAACATAAAGATCGAGCAGCAGGACCCAAATATTGAACGTTGCACAAACTTTGCAAATCAATTGAATGATGCCATACATTGCTACCGCATCATTTATGATGAAAAAAGAAAACTGCAATCGTCATTAGATAGCTTCTTTCGGCCAGTTTCTAGTAAATCTCTCTCTCTCTAATGTATGTATACAGTACTGTATGTATTCTATCCATTTTATTAAATGTTTTTTTAGTACAAACCAATGTGTGTTACTTATACAAGCCCTAAACATACAAATGCACTTATATAAACCTTCAATATACTTATATAGGTTTCAATATACTTATATAGGGCTTAAACATAAATTATATTACAAAATATAGCACTGAGTAACTTACGAACAAATTCAACTTATGAACAATCGCTCGGAACCTAACTCGTTCGTAAGTAGGGGAGCGTCTGTACATACATATATATATATATATATATATATATATATATATATATATATATATATATATATATATATATATATATATGTATATCAGTGGCGGGCCGTCAGGGCCTTCAAGGCCTTCTCTGCTGGCCTAAGAAATATCTGAATCATATTATATTTTGTCCATCAATACTTATTATTCCAAATGGTCTGTTAGCTTCCTTTCATTGCTTTCCCCCCTGGTTGCACTGCTTTCAGATGTGTGTTTTCATATTGAAGCATTTAACCAATCACATTTCAGCCATTATTTGTTGCCAGATCAGATCTGCCTCAAAGCCTTCACAATCAGTTCTTGCGTGGTCTGCTGCATTAAGCAAGACTGTTGCTTTTAACCAATCAGATTTCGAGTTGGCAACCCCACAATGATTTTTCATAGGCGTTAGCATTTTGCTGGCTGGGACATGTCATTGCTTTCACAAACTATGATTGGCTAGTAGACGGGCCAAAGCAGCCAGAGATCGCAAACTCCACCCACATGACCGACAGTGGCAAAAACAAATGAATTCTGTTGCAGATTTCTCTCACAAAGCTATTTTCCAGACGGACTTTTCCAAAAAAAAGGACATTATTAAGAAAGGGCGGTCAACTCCGAAGCTAGCAAGCCTGTTACAGCCGGGAATATGGTGTGTGCGGCACTTTCAGTGTGCTAACTTAGCTCCACAAGCAAATAGTATATTGTTGTTTTGATTTAAAGCCATTTTCAAAACGGACTATGCCGGAAATATGACAGGACAGGTTCGACTTTCATCATTTGCTTCGATGGCGATAGGAAAGAAGGAAGAAAGAAAGGAGGATGGATATTGTGTAAAAAGGATTTTTGGTGAGTAAAATATGCCCATATTCCTAAATAATATTTCAATTGTGGGCCAAGTCCTGATATCTGAAAAGCTCAAGTGTTTGTATTTAATCACAAAATGCTGCTAGGAAGTGGATTTTACCCCAGTTTAATTTTTGGCGTTTCACCATTGACGTCCATCGCTGTCTTTTCCCGGGAAAAATCACCCCCCTGGCCTGGTTGTAATGTCTCAAAAGCTCCAGTATTTGTATTCAATCAATAAATGATGCTAGGAAGTGGATTTTACCCCATTTTTGTGCATTAATTTATTGATTATTTTTTATGTGTTGCAGCTGTAGCTGCAGTAGAGGTTTTATAGCCATAAAATAGTTTTTGAGGGTTGGATTGATACGTTGAAGGCGCTACCAGAAAATGCACCGCCCGCCACTGATGTATATGTATGTATATATATATGTATATATATGTGTATAGAAGTATATATATATGTATATATATGTATGTATATATATATGTGTGTATATATATATATATATATATATATATATATATATACAGACGCTCCCCTACTTACGAACATTCGAGTTACGAACAACGGTACATACGAACATGTCTGCAAATTGCGTTTGTCGAAAAATGTTCGTAAGTTCGATTTTGTATTGCGCGCCTTTTTCCGCGCAGTGCTTCTTTCCGCCGCTAATACCGACGCCTGGCGCTGTGGAGCTCAGCTCACCCAGCATCCACCTTCTTCTGCCCAGTCCGTTGCAATGCGGAAGTGCGTGAACGTATCTCCAGTGCACAAAGAACCTTTTTCATTTTTATCATTAAATATCTCGTGCATCCATTATTCAATATGGTTGGTGAAAAGTGAAATGCTTCTATTGAGGGAGGTGCAAGGAAGAGGCAAGCCATTTCATTTGAAATGAGTGGCAATAATAACGAAGCTTGATGAAAGTGGTGAGCGTTGCATGGGAATACAACTTGGATCGTTCGACCGTCAGTACCATTTATAAACATAAAGATCGAGCAGCAGGACCCAAATATTGAACGTTGCACAAAGTTTGCAAATCAATTGAATGATGCCATTCAGTGCTACCGCATCATTTATGATGAAAAAAAGAAAACTGCAATCGTCATTAGATAGCTTCTTATGGCCTGTTTCTAGTAAAGCTCTCTCTCTCTAATGTATGTATACAGTACTGTATGTGTTCTCTCCATGTTATTAATTTTTTTTTCAGTACAAACCAATGCGTGTTACTTATACAAGCCTTAAACATACAAATGCACTTATATAAACCTTCAATATACTTATATAGGCTTCAATATACTTATATAGGCCTT